>NC_060159.1:15646290-15664224 GCF_021292245.1 Micropterus dolomieu
TGGATCAAAATACTTTTGTTTAAACTTTAAATGTAATCTTTACAGGTCTCCTTATAAATTAAACTAGTCTCTAGTAATAAAGCAGCAATGTCCATCAACATGCAACATCGACATACAGCATACTGTACTGTGATTTATTTGTTTCAGTTATCCACTAGGTGGCACTGTGGTCTATATCCCAATGGCTCCATGACTCATGCCAGATTATGTGGGTCACAGTGTTGATACCTCCATGAAGAACAGATGTTGCATTAATGTCTGTGTGTGCATTAATGACATATTCCAAGGGACAACATCATACTGTAGGGCTGGCCAGGCCACTGGTAAAGCCACTGCATGCACAGAAAAATTAGGCCAGTAGATGAGTCTTTATACACTTTCACACTTCCCCAAGAGCCAGCCTCGGGGAGACTTGCATCACTCCATGAGCTCAGCATGAAGCACAAGCACTCCACCCTACACACTGGACCCAGGAAGAGCACAGCAGTGAGAAATCAAAATGTGTGTGTGTGTGTGTGTGTGTGTGTGTGTGTGTGTGTGTGTGTGTGTGTGTGTGTGTGTGTGTGTTTTAGTGCGCTTTGTTTATTCTGTAACTAACACAAATACTCCTGCCCACTCACCGCCTGTGGACAGAATGTGACTTACACCACAAAACATCCTCTAAATGTTTGCAGAACATGTTATTTATGTATTTATTTTTTTCTTTACAGCAGTGCTTGCTTTACTGTTTTAAAGTACTGTTTTAAAGATGAAAAGCATAATGTGTGCATTTGTGGAACCGTTTAAGGGTTATCTGCTCCACTTCAAATAAAGTTAAGGCTTGACTATGTTTACACATGCCTCATTTGCCTTAAAAACAAGGGACACCTTCATGATGTTCAATGTTATCTGAACTTTTCACAAGCATTCAAAAGTGCATCCATGTGTGAGTGTGTGGGTGTCTAACCTGCTCAGATAAGGAGCTGCTGTACTTCTTCGACATGCGTTTCCTCATTGTCTCTTTGACTGACTTGACCTTCTTGCCCAGTGAGATCCGAGATGTAGTGGGGGATTTGACCACTTCTCTGTATATAGCCTCCTGTTCTTTACTCTGATAAGAAGAAGGAAAGTGAGACGGGAAAAGGGTGGACAGAGAGGAAGGAGATGACAGAAGTGAAAGACAGAGTTGAGGAGAGATTTAGGAAAAGAGGACAAAGGGCAAGGAGAGAAAAGGTGATTTAGTGTGACAGGAAGAGTATGGCTTGTGCGCCTCGCAGCCTCGTCTAATTTTACAAGCCGCCAGCACTTACATTGGCATCCGAGCCTGTGTTGACCACATGGAGCGAACGGTTGGACAGGTCAAAACCTCCGAAGCTGCACGTTCTCTGTCGGGGAAGCCAAAACACAATCAAATAAGCCAGTTTCAGAAGGTCACATTAAGGAAACTCCCCATCCACACCCACTGAGGGTCAACTCACAGTGATTCATGCTTGGCACGACACAGGCAGCAGTTTGATTAATGTACATGGGTATATGGTTTGGTACATATGTAGGGGCATGATGTCATATGGGACTGTGGACAGCCAACAGACATGATGTAACACATTCTGTTATATGAGCTCCTCTTTAAAATTGCAAGTTACTACATAGTCTTAGGCAAATGAGCTGTTATATTGTCCTGTGGAGAGCACGAAACGAGTTGCTCATATGCTTTACTTGAATCCCTGGAGAAAAATATTGGATAAAATTAAACCTTTTTTTATGTGGTCAAGCTAAAATATATAACTGTACTGTTACAAGTGAATGTATATTCATTGCATTTCAGATGCAAAACATATTGTGATTAATTATGAGAAATGCAAAACTGGGCTTTGTATGTAAACATGCACAACACATAGGTTGGTTGCTTAGAGCCGGCAATGTTATTCTCATCAGAAACATTTTTAGAGAGACTAAATTGTTTCTGCTGAGAGGACAGGGTGATATGGAGATTTTCTTGACTTTTAGAGGTCAACATAAAGATAAGAGGTAGACACCAAAGGGGAACTATGACACGAGAAGAATAGATCCAGGATCTCATCACTGAACTGGCTTTGACTTTTCCCTAAGCTCTGCAGTAGGTCACACACAAACATGTAGACACAGACATTTACATATGCATGCGCCCAAAAAGACTCAGTTCAAATAGGGCACTTGATGGCATTTCTCCTTCGAAAGCCATTACTTCTAATGTACTTGACTAAACTCCCACAAACCCTGGACGAAGGTCCTCGATGTGAGAAGGCTTTGCACATTAAGGAAATAGTTTTTATATTAGGTGTCCACAGCTGCAGTCCACATCACAATTTCCCAGGAAAAGCACAGTTTGGAGAACAAACATGTTTGAAGAGATGTCCCAAAAGAACTCTGAATGTCATGGCGATGTTCGATGGAATGGACATGCACCCAGAAAAATAAATTCTCTCAAAGATAATTATAGGAAAGAAAAACAACTAAAGAAAAAAAATCATATCTGCAACCATAGAGGCACGGGCCAAAAAAGAACACGAAAAGCAACAACAGAAAAAAGTGGATTCAACGAGTTTTTGGATGAGAACGACCTCCAGTGATTTCACTAGAACACGATAGGATTCAGGTACCCTCAAAGCTGCAGGATAGCTCCTCTATTTCACCACCTGGAGTATGTGCCATTACCTCTGTTGATATACATGGGCTAGGGGAAAAAGTAAGTTACTGGCGATGCAACCAGCTCGAAAACCAGTTTTCATACGTTATAAACTTGCATTTTACATTCACTGTGGTATGAATTGGTTTGCCTGTTTTTCTGTTGCTATATTCAGCCTTACAAGATCAATTTGAAAGTTGATTAGCATAAAGACCATTCAGTCACTTAAGTTGACATAATAAGGCCATTCATTTAATATGTCTCTAAGGCTGCGCTGTGCGGTTCTAAGGATGAGCAGCCTCAAGCTTGTACAACATCTCTTTTGCCCACAGGGATTAGTGTGACTGTGTAAGTGTGCATGTCCTTCAGGGATATGACATTTATAAAAAGGCACTTATAAAAGCTCTGCTGTAACTTAACCTCCCAAGTGGGCCATGGCACATTCCATAGTCATTTCGTATTCAGCTGAAATAAAAAACAAAAAAAAAAAGATTTAAAGCCAAAGGCATTCACTTAAAGGTGAGGATGACATTCCTCAAAGGGCAATTAGGTCTGTGATAGACATACCAGCCCCTAGCCTTTTTTTATACATGTGCACAGTTGCAATACATTGATGTGGATTTCTTACACAGACAATATTAATGGATAAGTTGAGGTAATTTGACCTGGCATGTGGCATGTGTCTTGTGCAGCTTTACTGTACTTCACCTACAACCTTTGAGCTATTCTGCAACTTTGAAGCACCGAGTCCTGCTCACACGAGGCGGTCGACTTAAACCTCATGGTCCAAACTCACAGACTTCTGCTGGATGCGCAAGAGCACACGCTTGGTGCAGCGGTCCACACTAGCCGCCCACTTCCTGTCTGCCTCGCGGTCCTCCTCCAATAGACAGCGGCGCTCAGCGCGGCTGAGGGTAACTGGGCGTACCAGCTGGGCCCAGTTGAGGTGACCATACAGGCTTCGTTCTACCACATAGGTGATGTTCAGTTCACTGACCGCTGTTCGACCACGCAGCCTGCGGGAGGGGAACACCCAGCCCCCTCCCCCACTTCCAAAACCTTTTGATTTGGCTACATCACAGCGGACAGGGGAGGAGGGGGTGAGAGACAGAGGGGAGACAGGGGTCTTGGTGTTGCGCGAGCGTTGATACAGTAGGTGTTTAGTGGAGTAAGCGTAGTTAGGGTCAGGTTTCCGATGTGTCCAGCTACCATGGTGCCGGTTGGCAGGTTGGTGTTTGGGGCTGCCTTGTGGACTGTCATCCAGGGATATCAGGAGGCGGGACTGGGCAGGGGGTTTGGGGCGAGGTTTGGTGAGTCCATAGTATGCGTAGAGAGCCTCATTGTTACTTACCCCATGGGAGATTGAGCTCAGGGCCTTCCGCATCTCGCCGTCAGTCGTCGAGCGTGACAGCTTTCCTTCGTCGTCCAATCCACAGCCATCCAGTTCTGAGAAGGATGAGCCACTCCCTCCCACACCAGAGACAGAGCCCCCGGAGCCAACTGGGGTTCTCTTGGGGGGCCGGATGAGACCGTGGGTACTGGAAGATTTACTGAAGGTTTTGACCAGCTTGTGTCCAGACCAGGTGTCCAGGCTGCTTGAGGAAGGGGAGTTGGTCAGACTGTCTGTGTCCCCATCCAGAGATTGTTGATCCTGGGTGAGGGAGGGCAGAGAGATCTCCTGGGGCAAAGGGGGCTTCTTTAGAACCCCTGTATAGAGAGCTGTGTTGTCCTCACAGGTCGGCGGTGCCTCCAGATTCAGAAAATCTAATGAAGAAGTTGAAGACGACAGAAACATTAAGTTATTCAGGAGGATCAGATTCTGTGTAGTCCCATGACCCATATGTGGTTTACCAAACCACAGCTAGCCAGCACACATTTCAAAACACATTCTTAAAGTCTGAGTATTAGGCAAAACCCATGACAGACGAGAATATCAAAACATAAAAAAAAAAAAAGAGATTCCTACTTTTTAACACGAGTCACTAATTTTCAACAACTAAACCAAAAGTTTTTGAACTTTAACTTCATTTTAGTAAGGACAAACAGCTTGATATAGTGCTCAATACAGATTTTCAACTGCAAGCAGATTTTACATTTCTATACAGTCAAAGTCTGATGCCTCGAACAGAGACCTTAAATCAAAGGAACTCAGGTATAACAGACCTTCAGAGCCGTGTTTCTTGCCCTCCTCCACCTTGATGAGTTTTTTCCTGACCCGGCGTGTAGAGTTAACCAGCTTGTGAAGCCGTTTGAACTTCACAGAGTCCTCCGATTGCTCATCGTCTGACTGTTCACGGGACTGGTGGGAAAGAGAGAAAGAGGGAGGGATGATATGATAAAAAGGGACACGCAGCAAACACTTTTCAGTTAAATAAACCTTTTTAAAAAAAACATATGTAAAAACAGGAAGAACTTCTTCAGCGTAACATTTCATTAATCCAAGTATAACAGAAATGTATGGCTTTGTTTTGAATTTATTTCATATGAAACAAAAGTAGTGAGAAAATCAAACAAACTTTGACATATATATTTGGAGATTCTGAAAACGCTGTTATAATGCGATGGATGGGAGCATCGTTTAGGATGGAGTCAAAGTTAGTGAGGTGAGAAATGAAGGATGGGGGGGGGGGGGGCCACACCGCATTATGTGAAGTTCATATTCATAATAAACATAGAAAAAAATGCACTGAAACAATGAACCAGATGAAACAATTATTTGAACAAATTAACTGAATGAATCAGTATTACAATACATGGTCTATTTGGCATTATTTTGTCTTAAGAGGCTGTTACTGCAGAGGAAATGGAAGGACAATGGTCGTATGTCATGGGTGTCAGCATCCTAGTTTTTCTCTCCACAGATGGCCACTGCATTTAAACTCTCTGTACAGTGTAGCAGAGTGGAAAAGAGACCGAATAATGAAATTGACAGTTTCAACTTTCAAACACAACACAACACAACACAACACACACACACACACACACACACACACACACGTGTGTGTTTTCTCGCTATGTCTTCCATGTGACTGTGATTGGCGGTAATGATGATGCTGATGGGCCAAGCTCTGGCCTAAAGATTGTCTGGCAGGAACTACCATCATTATCATGGAGTTTAAACAACTTAATTTGTTTCTATTTGCCACTGGTTTCCACAGCAACACTAACTCTCTGGTCACACACTGCCAGTTCCATGGTCGAGGTTGACTGCATCACTTGGAAAGGGACACACATGCATGCACAAACGCCCACATACACCACAACTAGACAGAGCAGGCCTGGCAGGGCTCAGCTCTCTGTCTGATAGAAAGCAGTCTTCTCCTCCAGCTCTGAAGCTAACAAGGAAGAACCTGCTTTCTCGCTGTTGTTGGGATTAGACCACGGGCCTGGCTCAGAGGCTGCTGACATTCGTTCGGGATGATGTTAACAACTGTGGCTTGGTTGGATCAAACTGATCTGACACTGTCCGCAAATCCTTGATGGCAACAAACCACCTTAACAACATCATGATCTTTTCATTCCTGGAAGCGTATGAAAACCTTACGAATCATTGGCAAGCTGGGAAAAAAAACTTCACGCAGGTCCATTCTATCAAACTTCACCACTTTTAGAGGTACGTGATCAAGTTTTAGGTCCTCTGTCAGCCCAGCAGAGCAGAGCTAGGGTATAGCCATTCATTCGGCCTCTTACAAATTGGAGAAATAGGCTCTGAAAACCCGTAACTCTGCTGTCCCTCAGCCGAACCACACAATTTTGGCTACAGCGGTGACTCCTTCAACTTTCCATTTGCTCTTGGCAATGCTTGAGTGCATTAGCTTCAGAAAATGTAATGTAATAACAAGTCTGTGTCAGAGAGGATTGATGAAAGTGGCAGTAGAAATACTATGAGATGAGTGAGACCACCATAGGTTGGGATGGGAGCCCACTCCTGTATCTGATCTAATCTGTTCTTCTCCTAGTGTAAAAGATGTAGAAAAGGAATAAGAGATAGTAAAGAGGTGACAATGACATAATTGTCCAAACCCAGTTGTGAGGAACCTGATCCATACAAATGACCAGATTAACAGGGGAAAAGATACACACACAGAAAGAAAGCCAAACAAAAGAGGGGTAATGAATCAAGCAGAGCTGAAAGGCTGCCATCGAAAACAAGGTCAAAGCATCAATTCCACGGCCATAATTGCCATTTCACTTCACAAATTACTTTGAGGTTTGTTCCCATAACTTTGGAGATTCAGTTAAACTTAGAAAACTACAAACCAACATCCTCATGGTGCACACCAAAAGCTTTCATTTTGTACCACAAAAACAGAAAAAGACAATCTTAAAAGAAACAATCTAATTTAAAACAGTTAGGAGCACCAGCGTGCCTTGAAACTTACCAACCTATTTAAAACAGCAGGGTACCGCTTTCTGTGTTAACATCCAACAGTTTAGCAAGAGTGGGTCCCACAAATCCATAGTTGCGCCGACCACATTCTTAAGCAAGTACGATTCAAAATAATATCAGCGCCCCTGTGCACATGCTGGCAGATACAGATGCAGTCGGTTGGTGAATTCAGCTCTGAGGAATGAGGGACCATTTGGAAGTGCTGTGTCGCACATCTAGCAGAGAAAAGGAGTGTTGTGCATGGAGAACAATCCCAGCATTTGAGCCCCTCTGACCCTGTCTTGGCCCCCACAACGCTAATGGCCAGCCCTGGAATGTGGCCTCCGATCGCCGGGGGAAGACAGACCGGAGAAAGACAGCATCAGACAAATGCACAGAGCAGCCAAAGATTATATATTGCAAACATGTCAGCTACAAGCATGCACTGTATATTCACGTCTGTATTTAGAATACAGTAATACACAGAGACATGCAAAACTTTTTGAATTTGGGAATGACCTAATTCCATTCATTAGAGGGGAGAGGGGGCAGTTTATGACACCAATAGAGGTCCTGGCGGAGTAGCAGTATTTCCTGAAGTAGCCAATTTTGGAACCCGGGGCACGGGGAGATCCCCCTCCCCCATTTCAGAGGGCCTGGTGGTAAATACAACCTCTATCTCCTCTATTTTTCTCTCCCTTGTTTCCTCTCTGACTCCAGCTCTTGCATTTGTTCACAGCCTCCAGAGCCAAGTTGTGTGTTCCTCTGAACAATACTCCTTCAGTAACTCTCCTATCCTGTCCCCTGTCTGTGAAAACCCCAAACTGATCAATCTTCTTCCCACGGGAAGTGAGAATCTGGCAGCAGGGGGGTAGCATGAGGGTTGACATTACTGATAAGTTACAGATAAGATGATTGGCAAACTCAGGCATAATTCACAGACCCACATCAGACAACCACCCAGCAGACAAAACTTGAGCTGAGGTTATGTATGGCATAATTAACCTATTTTTCATACGATAGGGAAATAATCAATCATTACACAGAAGAAGAATTGAATAGGGACCGTTGAAGACGTGAGGAAACTATTTTGCATGAGTCCTTATTCATGGTTTTGTTACAGTAACAAACAGAGTTTATGAACGCAAGCCATAAATAACTGACACTGAAGAGTAACCGGGGGAGCTATTAACGTATGAAAGTCAAGCACACCAACATATTCAACCACTTAAAAGAAAATGTGATTTTGAAATAAAGGAACTCAAGCTAGGATTCAAATCTAAAACAGTATGAAGGCTGTAGGGTCAACTTTTCATTTACTTTAACAATAACCACATGAAAAGCAGATCCATTTAGGTGCATAAAGTGGATAAGAATGAATGAAAGATTTGATGATTGATTTTTCAAGCCGTCATGGCTGTTTACTTGGGAATTAGTAGCACATTTTGAAATAGCAATAATACACACGTGCGAGTATGTGGAATTTTTGTGTTTGGATAAACTCATTTCCCTGGAAAAATGTGGGTCACTGTGTGAGACTTTATGACTGCATGCTATTCCCATATGATGCCATAGAGTGCAAAACTAATGAAAATCCGCCACGACCACTATGTGTCCTGAATCTGCAATAAACCTACATTTAAAAAAGGAAAAACACATCAACATATGCGCGCGCGCGCACACACCAGAAAGATCTGACTGATTGTCATCAAAACACCAAACATGCATCCAACAGAACCAGATTGTCTGCTCCAGCTGTCCAGCTCCACAACACTTCTCAACACATAGAATCCCTCAAAGGTCTCAAAGTTTCAAGGCCTTCTTTCCATGGATCACAGCTGACTAAATAACTGCCAACAAAAGCTCACGACACAAGGGGTTTTGGGTAGATTTTGTGTGACTCTCCACTTGGCTTTCCGCAAGTTACAATTACAACTGATTGATGGAAACAGACCTGACCTAAATTTCCATAAGACAATTTCCTTGTCACTACAGCAGCCAATTTTGACCTTGTTGAGGACATATTTCAAATGAGATGCCTATGACAGGATTAACCTGATGAATAAAAGATGGAAGAGGACACGCAACACATGCATATATCTCATTGGGACTGCCAATTCTTGAGTGCAGCCTCAGAAAATGGGTAAACAGTGGGTCGAGATTCACAGAGGTAACACCCATAGTATTAAGATGCACGTGACATGGTGGAGAGAATATATGTGCAAAGGCAGATATATTGTAGTTTGGCCATGAATGAAGAGCAGAGAGAGAAGGGGAGATTAAAGTGAGAGGAAGGTAAGATAAAAGTTGACTGAAGATGGTTTATGCAATGGCATTTAAAACTGTCAAAAAAATGTAAATATTTCAAACATATTTAAAAGGGAGGTCTATAGGCACTTTGTATCTCAAAGCTAGACATCAAGCAAGGAAAACTAGTTGAGTTTCCCGGTATATTACATCTGAATAAACACACACATCCATGCACACATAAAGTATGTCAAAACAACAATGGTCGTTCAACCTCGTTGGCTGAAACATCAAACTTAAAAAGGTGAGAGTGGTCGAGGTGAGAGGCCCCATCCACACTACTACGTTTTAGCTAGTGGCTGTTCAGGTACGCTGGGCATGCGCGTGCCGATGTAAACATGAAGCAGATGGTAATTCCATAGTTACAGAAGATTTGGCGAAAGAAGAAATAAATACAGAAGAAGAATCAGACCAGTTTTTTTTTTTATTTCTTTTTTTGCATGCACCAATAACGAGCTGGGACTGTTACTGAATGTAACACGGGAGTGTGGCAGCAGAAAACAGACTGGGAGTTGTCGCAAAGTAAACGGCGACATGCACAGTACAAGTGTAGGAAGTGTTATTTGCAAGGTACAGAATATTTTAATAAAAATACCATGTCAAAAATCCGGTCAGTAGCATAGTGTTTCTGCTTTGCATGACTTATAAGACCCAATCAGAGAGCCCAGCGTGAGCGGCTGCGTCATCGTTTCTAAAGTCCTCCGTTTTGGCCCGTCTTCACTAAAATGCCCTCTGGTTTTCGCCGTTGTAGTCTGGACGGGAGGTGCAAACGTATCAAAAGGTCTCCGTTTTAATTCAAAAACGCAGTAGTGTGGATGGGGCCAGAGTGTTAAGAGAGACAGGGTCAAGGGGAGAGTTCAGGGATTTCGGGGTGTCGGGGTAATGGGGTGGGGTGTACTTACGTTGCAGTTTGAGGACTGGTTTAGATTGGTCGCAGTTCTGTCAGTCCACTCTGCAGTGTCAGTACTGCTGGACTGCCTGCTGCGCTCATACTCCTTCAGCTACGTGGAGAAGAAGAGTTTAGAGAGGCAGAGGAACAGGGCGGGGTCACCCACTCTCACCGAGCATGCTACATCTCTCCATATAGGCTACTAACAGACGGTCGATGGACGTCAATTGCGCACATTCACAGGACATTTATACAGACAGGCACACAGACAAAACAGGAGGACTCAACCAGCGATGTAGTGGTTAATAAAAGGTTCGTATTGTAACCTGAGTTTGATGATCTTTGTGCAAATAACCTCTAAATTAAAGTGTGTTAAGTTTTATGCAACAGATTAATTATTTGAAAATGAAAATAGTTCTATACCACTGAGACTTGCTTTCTTTTGTGTGCATGTTATGATTTATTGTCATGAAGATTTGTTCACCTTTCATTAATCTTAAACACACAAAAAAGGAGACTGAAAGGGAGATTGAATTTAATTATGTTTATATTCCACTACATCCCTGGCCACATACTACATAGCACGCTACTGACTATAATAAAAACCAATATGATTATACTGGTCAGTGGTACACAGAACCATAGACTGTATATAAAAACAGAACACACTATTTAAACACACACAAGCACAACAAGATGTCAGATCAACTATCCACAGAGGCTGATCATTGAGGGTCAATCACTAGAGCGAGAAGATGGGATCAAGCTACTGGCCAAAAGAAAATCAAAGTTCTGTGAAAAAAAAGGGTAAGAAGATAATTAACATCTGCCTTGTGGAGAGCAAATCCAGTGCTCAAATGCTGCTGGACAGTCATGCTACCCACGAGCAAGGCATTACAGAAGGCGACTGAAAGGAAGGAAGGAGGAGATGAAGTAGGCAAATACAAAAAGAACAACCACCAGAAGTTGATCAAGTGCATTAAAAGGAAAACCATGTAATTTTCCACCATGTCCACCTAGAGAGAAAACCCACAATGCACCAGAACATCCCCCCCAACAGATGGGGCTGTTGAGTTACTATGACCATCAATTCTGCAATGATAAACTGAGCAAGACACACACACACACTCCAAGAGCTCACACCCTAAAACCCCCAGACTCCTGACCCTCTGGAAACACCGATTGTCAGGAGTTTGTGTCGGTGTGTGAGAGTGAGCGTGGATGTGTATGTGTGCGAGTGTGTGTGGGTGACAGAGAGCGAGAGAGACAGTTTGTGTGTGTGAATGTGTGAGCGAGTGTGTATTTGTGTGGTGTTGAGGACAATACAGGGTTAAAATGCGGGGCCTTGTACAGGTTAGTAAGAGTGAGTCGTTTTAGTAAGCCAGAGCTATGGTGGGAATATGGAGGACAATATTGGGGAGGGGGGACTGGAAACTAATAAAGGGGGAGGGGTCAGGGGATCTGGGGAGGCTGCAGTCACAAAGGAAGGTCGAGTGAGGGTGGGGGAGGATGGTGCAACAGGTAAGGCAGAAAGTCATTGGAGCTTCCTACCCGAGCTAGAGCTTCTTCAACGGTGATCATCTTCTCTTTCACCATCATCATTAGTTGAATTCGCTCTTCGTCACTCATGGTGATCTCACTGGCCACATAGCCTATGTCTTCTCCTGAAGGGTTTGAAGGGAAAAGATCAAAAATGGAGCTACATCTATTCAGTATGTGAAACATCTGAAACATTAAGCCACACAAACCTTTGGATGTCTGACGCACTACTGGTTTGTGCTGAGACTTGCGGAAGTTCTGCCAAAAAGATTTGTTCTTCTTCTTGTTGTCCCATTTACCTAAAGGCAGCGCAGGATCAGTCATGTAGGAAGAAACATTCACCTTATACACAACTACCAACATTCCAATTATGTTGTGTGGTTTCTGGCCACAGAAAAGAAAACACACTTTTAAGTGGATCCTTTGCTCAGCAAGCTCAACTGACCATTTACATACATGTACATATTTGCAAGGGTATAGACAATTCCTCCATGTGGTGCAACAATTAAGTATGACCCTAGCTCACAAATCTCTATATGGCTATTCCTGTCAATTTCAGATATAAAGCTTAATCTTATAGGAAACATATTAAGACAGCAAAAGAGATAAATGAAAATGCATCTAAACATACCTCCAGATCCATCTTCAGAGCTAGATTTGTGCAAGGGCATTCTGCGGGGGGGGGTAAAGAAAGACAGAATCAGCATACAGGAAAGATCTTCCTATATAAAAAAGATCATCCTACTCTAGTCTTAAACTATGTTTATGAATGTTAATTTTTGGCAAGGAGGGCTGCAGTTCTGCTGTTCACCACTTGGGGTCAGTGGTGGTGTTTAAGTGACAGCAAACCAGGCTCCTGAGGCTTAAGAGGGAGAGGAGGAGAGGACGTAAACAATGACATCCCTCTTGCAAAAACAAGAGGGTAAGATGAAGATGGTGGTACTACAAAGTGTTTAAGAAGCAGCAAAGAAAGGAGGAAGGTCAACAAGATAAAGAAAAAGAGGGCAGCCACATGAAAGTGAGGAGGGAAAGTATGGAATCGGGGGGGGGGGGGGGGGGGGGGGGGTTGAGAAGAAACCAAAGGGCAGACTCAGCCTGTTTGTGTTTCCACTTCCCTCCACAGGACAGACAGTCACGAGGAAGACAGAAGGAAGAGTGGGAGAAGAGGGAGAGAGGGCATAAGAGAGGGAGACATGGAAAATAACTGAGTCCTGACATGTCTGTAAAACTTCTTAAATAATCAGACCTAACAAGGATAAAATAACAACTTGAAGGTTCCTTATGACAGATAAACTGCTCTCAGCGTCCAATCAAAATGTCATGTATGCGTGGCCTCACATATTTTTCTAGCAAGCTCTGTGGCATGTTTGGCAGTGGCTGACTGTCTGCTGAAAACTTGACAGAAGGGAGAGACTTTGTTTTTGATGACATCCTACAGGTGTATTTATTTGGGAGCGTGTGGGTGATAGTGATTTGCGGTGGCCGCACACTGTGAGCGTACGCTTAAGACCCTCAAAGACCTATTATGTAAATTGTCCTCTCTTGCGATTTTACTTGAACACTGTCACACATCCACACACCTTAAATGATTGGAGCACAATGCACATGGGCATAGAGCTGCTGGGCCTTGCAGGTGCCGGAGAAGCAATGCGAAAGTGTGTGACAGGATCAAAACATGATGAACAGGTCACTTCCCTCTCCAGTGGCTGTGCGTGTGTGTGTGCATGTGTGTTCACATGTTTGTTCAGACATTAGCCCTCTCTTGGTGCAATGGGAAATCTTCACACGGCTTAAAGCCCTGCTGCCATGGCAACATAATGAGATGCTAATTGAATGGAGGCCTGTTCATCCCCCTCTCAGATAGGCTAGGGCCAAAGCTAATGCTAATAGAACTCACTCAATGGAAGCTTTTCTGTGGTAGTGCCCCCCCCCCCCCCATGCTCTATAAATTAACCTCCCATGCGCGCACACATACATGTACTCACACACAGCCGCGTGGTCTCACACTTTAAAAAAGCCTGAATGTCTTTCAAAGTCTGTGTCAGTCCAGGCATTATGTGGCTAGGCAACTTAATTGGTTTAACCTTAAATCTTTGGCATGCCTGTCTATTTCAATTCTGTTCTTTGCATTGAGTAGGGGACATTTAACTGCTACTTTTTTAAAATCTCATTACCATAAGAAGCCAGTGATATTAAGTACAGCATTTTAACTTTGGCTGAACCTATGCAGGATAGGTGAAAGTTTCTTTGCATGATACATTCGCATTGTGAAAATGTTACAAGTGCTACGAACATGTGCTGATGACCCCGAAGCTATGAGTGAAATGCCAGTTTACTCAGTGAAATGGTAGGACTGACAGCACTTTCTCTGGCTTGGATCTAACATATTAATTTTTTTTTTTTTTTTTTATCATTTAACGGTAAAAAATATGTGGTAAATGCACATTTAGTGCATAAGGCATATAGGCTATTTACACAGACAAACGTAAAAGATAAGATACAAGAGAAAAAAGCCAGCGGCATGTCAACATCAAGAAAAAAAAAAAAAAGGATGACTGAATAAGTGATTATTGCGTAGGCAGTACAGTTATACAGTATGAATCATTGGTCTAGCATAACTACTAATCTGTGTGACACAGTCCAGGAAAGATGACAAACCAGTACATAGCAAGATTTGGAAAAACAGCTGTGCATCAGTTTCTACTGCACTCAGCATAAATCACAGCATTGCACACATGCATGTGTGTATGGTGACTGTGTGTTTTTGTGTGACAACAGGGCTGGCCACCTGGAGCAAAGTGATCTCCGGTTTTCTAGTAGAGACAATGAAAGGCAGCGACCCTGTGTGACAGTGGCAGTGTTCACAGGAAGAGCAGAGGAATGACCTCTTCAGGGATCATGGAAGAGGTCAGAGGTCACATGGAGGGGGGAAGACGGAAGATCATAAGGTGGTAAAACAGAAAATCATACAGAAAATAAAACACATGTTTGCGATTGTGCATGTATTTTCCTGCCATACACACACTGCTTTACTTTCAGAAGCAAATAACAGTTCCACGACGGCGGCAACACTCAACCACAAGTCGTAAATATGCTGACAAGGTACTTTGGTTTTCCAACATGGTACTGTTGTTCTAAACACATTATTCACATGGAACGGCTTACATTTCCATCTGATTATTAGTTGCATAAGCCGGGCTTCCAGCAGTGCACATGCCTCTAATTTTACAATTTAACAAGCCTTTTTAGAGCCAACAATCAACTGTATTTGTGTCTTTGCACATGTATGCTTTCATCAAGATCCATTTGCCTCTGCTGTTAACCTTACTGATTTGTTTGTTGCCCCCTCTCTGCAACAATAATCCCCCAGTCAATCACTTTTCAAAACAGGAAGTCCCCAGTTTGAACCCTCCAGCTTTCTGAAACCGCTCTGTCATCACCACTTGCACATGCACAGACAGAGAGGTGGCACAGCCCAAGATGAAGTCTGGGTAATCTCCTCTGGGTGCTATTGTCCTGCGTCGAGGCGATGATGGGGGTATCCATGTCTGTGCATGTGAACGTGCATGAGTGCCTCTTGTAAGGCTGCGAGGAATGGAGGCAGCTTGTCTATCATTCCTGCCAACACATAATAAATCACTACACCTGAAACCCATTCACAACAGTGGAAAGTGGACAATAGGCAATGTAATAGAGAACAGAACTGGGGGGAATGAGAGGAGAGAGGCTGGCAGTGAAGGATGGATTACAAAAAATACAGGCCATTTTGTCCTCAAGCATAAAAACGAAATTAAATAGATAAAGTTGATATAAAGATTTTCATATTTAACTTTCACACCAGAAATTGAGTTTAGGGCTTTGTAAGAAAGACACTAGACAGAGAGAAGAATGGAAATGACAGAGGTGAAGAGAAGGGTGAATGCGGAGCAGTTTCATTAGAGACCAACTACAGACTTAAGGTGAGACAAAGTCTGAATGTTTATGAGAGAGGGAATGTGAGAGAAAGCATGTGAGGCATGGAAGACAGAAAGAAACCAGACCGACAGGACGAGGAGAGAGAGAATAGCACAGTTAGGGGATCTTTCTGGGACTCTTTCGGACAGCAGAGAGACATCATTCGAAATTTGGCATCTGGTTCCCATCATCTTGCGTATTTGTCTGTGCTACATATACAGCCATGGGAGAAGAGATCATGTCTGTGGTATGTGCTTCCTCTGCCGCACATGATCTTCCCGTGAACGTGACAATTCCACTGGGGGTCACACAGGGGTGTTCAGGAACAAACACAAAAAAAATGGGATATATGGGAAATAACTATTGAGTCACACTAAGATTTATTTAACCTTTGGCCCTGGCGTACATGCCGTACATTAAGCGGGGCTCCCAATTCACTTTTCTGCACTAATCTATCCAGACTCTTGTGTCCACTAAATGTCTTCTTTAAATGCCTATAAAAAAGGCACCAAATGTGTGTGACTGTAGTGAATTTGTTGCAGCTTGACAACATTTAGAGAGCTGTTTTGCCGACCAACGTGGATTGCTTTAAATGTTACAACAGTGATCTCATGGTAGGCCATGGAGGAGAACACACACACACACACACACACACACACACACACACACACACACTCTTTGGGTTACAGGAACCAGTGAAAAGGAACCCCACCCGTGCCCAGTTCCATCCTGCTCTTTCGTTCATGCTCCTTTGCGGTAATCATTTAGCCATCACCCGCTCTCCACCGCTGGACACAAAGGCAGGAAGGAAGCATGGACGGCCGGGGAACAGAGAATGGCTGCCGGACTGAGCAGGTCAGCCGAAGGAAGCAGTCAGGGGTTTTCCTTTAACCACAGCAGGGACGTGACCAAAGCTTAGGGGACCAACAATGAATACTATGAATGTCGAGGGTTAATTTCCTTTATACCCACTCATCCACATAGTGATTAAGAATGTTTTATCAGTTTTTATTATTATCATCAGGATTTATTTCATCATTATACGCATTACATTTTTTCTTAGCAAATGTCTGAAATAAACTTCTTTGCTTTCTTGCTAAGAGTTAGATGAGAAGATCAATACCACTGTCGTGTCTGTAAGGTAAATTTGAAGCTATCGCCAGCAACCAGTTAGCACAAGTATTTCTTGGGCAAAGTGACTCCCTGAAGTCTCTGGTTGATTGGCAACCTCACATTACGACTCCAGGAAGTCAAGAAATAGTCCACTGTAAAACTGGTAAACCACAGCATCTCATTGTTACACTGCGTATTTGTACAGATTAAAAAAAAAACAAGTGACAACATGTTAATTAGTGAACTACAGGCACGGGTAGAATGATTTTTTTATGTTTGGACATAAGAAGGCTAGACATTTTCCACTGTTTCCAGTCTTTGTTCTAAGCTGTGCTAACCTGCTGCCAGCTCAACTGTAACTTCATCTTTACAGGATGGATAAAAGATCAATCATCTAAACTAACTCTTGACGAGAAAGTGAATAAGCCGATTTCTGAGAAAAGTCAAAAAAGTTCTTCAAAAAGCTTGTGGATCATGTCGTAATGCTTATTTGTATTCAGTTACACAAAGTACAAAAATCACACTAACATCTGACATCTTGTTGACATGATGAAATAAAACTGTCATCTGACTGTCTTTTTTGTCAAAATTCCTTATGTTGGGATATATAGTATTTCTCTTAATTTACTGCAACAGTATACTGGAACATAATCTGAAACCTGTGTCAACTGCTCACTCACACACACCATCACACTCATCCATCCAAGTTTTCCAAGGAGCTGACCTCTACTCCCCATGGGCAGGGTCAGAGACCTTTTGTACAAGTTGTCACATAAGAGATCTATTAATCACATGAACTGCATATAGATGTGTGTGTACTTCCATTTGTCTCTCTCCATCTTTAGCTGTGAATTTGCAGAAAGGCTAAGTGTGATCCATGATTTTCTGCGCCAGCATGTACGGTTTGATGCAATCCAGACGCAGGCTGCGCTGCAGATTGTTTAGACATGCAACAGACTCACATTTCAATCCAAGCATATTTCATGGTTGCACATTGGCTCCGGTCACAAGTTACAGGGATAAAGTGGAAAAACAACGTACTTTCTGTCTGTTTCTGGAGTGGACACCTCACTGCTGAAGCCTAATGATTCCTGAGGACAGAGAAGAAAAAGAGACATA
>NC_060159.1:15664324-15745983 GCF_021292245.1 Micropterus dolomieu
GGGACTGCCTTTCTAAACTTAATGTCTAAAGAAAAGAAATCTATTTGCACGTATTATAATCAAACATTTTCCACAATCGAACCTCAATGGTTGAACGGTTGTACTGTTCTAGGCATTTGGTAACAGGAAACAATTGTCACATTATTGGTCAGGATATTTATACATTTAACGGCATTTCCGATGAGGGCATGTAATACTTATTTCGTCCACTTGGGGGAGCTCAGGTTACATGAGGAAAGCTTGGATTAAATCAAAGATCGTCTCTCCTTAGGAACCGGGGAATTTGTTGATTCATCCTTAAATTCAAGCTGGCGATTAAGAGTATAGTAAAAAATTTCTTTGTCATCATTTCTAAAGGGATTTTGTAGGAAAGTATTATGAACAAGCATTGATTACATTAGATGAAGGAGTGTCTTGCTGAAAATAAAAACATTGCACAAGTAACTTCTTTTCAGCACTAATATCAACAACAGATAGCAACAACAGTTAACATAACTACTCAAATAGAGGCAAACGTATTCAGGCAACTACAGATTTAATTAACTCAATTAAATGCTTTGAGTCTTTGGAGACTGCAGTCCTTTTACATTGAAAGTTCAGTGTCCTGGACTATGTCACACTTGGGTGAGACAAGGAGTATCCCTTTTTGATGTGGTAATAAACAAAGAATAAGGTCAGTTGCCACGAAACGTGTGTGGGGGGGCCAGTTTTGATAGGCTGTTCAGGGAGATGCCAATGGCTGGCTCGTGTCCCTTTGTCAGTTTAACAGTCAGGCCCCGCGTTATCAGCTTCGGAATCAAAAAGGTGCCAGTTTTATGGTCGGGATAGCACTTAGAGAAAGCAATTTTGACCCTTCCCCTTCTTCTCTGGGGAGGAGAAAGGAATTTAGGGTAGCTCCAAATTTATTCCATGTAAAATGCACAAATCCACACCGTTGTTCACTACATCGGACACTACAGCCTCAATAATCAGGTATCAAACATCAGTACAGGTTTCCAGCTAACTAGCATTACATTGGTATGGCTGCCTATCATGTGCAATTTATAGAGCAAATAACAGCAACAGCTGTGTCTCTGGTTGGTCCAGAACTGGCAAAGCTACCAGTTGAACACAATTATCTACCCTAACTAACCAATCTAACTACCCAGGAATAAATTTGGATACTTGATAGCAAAATTGAAATCTAGCTTCTACAGGAATATATATCCATTTCACAGTCTGGCAGTTTGCATAGTCCGCCTTAGCAAAACTTTGCTTCCCAAACCACAGCAACATTTCACAAAATATCTGTCAACCACACATAAATATAGAAACACTACCTCAGTCCTCTGGCCTATATAGAAACAACACACACATCACATGCTTCTAAAGGCCTTAGCTCTTAGGGCAGGTTAAATTTTTCAGAGCTGCACACTCATGTCCATCTCCTTGGGGTTAAGTCATACAGTGTGGAGGCTCAGACGAAAACATATTTATGTGCCATTTGGCAATTTAGTAACAGAATATTAAGCCCACTGAAAGAGATCCTTCCTCTTTCTCTCCATCTCTCCCTTTTCTCCTCTGCTCTTCTATGTCTCTTCCAACTCTTTCGTCTCAAATTTTTTTATTCTGTCTCTGCTCCTTCTCTATACCAGTCCATCTTCTTTTTCTTTGACTCCTTACATACAGGTTGACATGACACCAGGGGTGTGACAATCGTCACTAAAATATGAGTGGTGGTTATGTGAGAGAGTAAGATGACTGGAGCTTGAATATGTAATGTGTCTCTCATGTCATTTGGCATCAAACTAAATCGGTGAGATTTAGATTGCCACAGCCTATTACACTGATTATGTATCACTAACTCTTGCAAGGCTAAGCATTCAGAAAACACAGGATATCACGCATACATGTATGGCTATTATGTTTGTCTTGATCCATGCATCTATCTTAAATCATTTTGTAGATTTTTCTCATTCACTGTCATAACCCAATATTTACTTGTAATAGTAACTTGTAATATACACTGGATTAATGGTACACTGGACATTACAACAGCAGCACACCATCACTTAGGCTCACACTCAAGAGTTATGGGGACAAGAATCGTGGGGAAAATAAGAGTTAATACTTTACTCTATCTTTCCTACTCTTGAGGTGCTATTTCTTTGCACTGTTACTGAGCAATCCACTAGAATCTGAAGGCCGGCTGAGCGAGATCAAACAACTGGGTGTGTGTCCCACCCACGCCACCCAGCTTCTGGTACAGGCCATGGTTATCTCTCGCATCGACTATTGCAATGCCCTCCTAGCAGGTCTTCCAGCTTGTGCGGTGAAACCCTTACAAATGGTTCAGAACGCAGCAGCGCATCTGGTTTTTGATCAGCCCAAAAGGACTCATGTCACTCCATTACTCAGTGACATCCACTGGCTCCCCGTGGCCTCCAGAATCAAATTGAAGTCACTAATGCTTGCATACAGAGTGACTACTGGGTCTGCACCCATCTACCTAAACTCCATAATACAAACTTACGCCGCCTGGCTCTGCCATCCCTTCACACAAACCAATCCCAGTCCCGGCTATTCTCATCTGTGACACCACGATGGTGGAATGAGCTACCACACGCCATCAGAGCAGGGGCGTCCCTCTCTAACTTCAAGAAGCTCTTGAAAACTCATCTCTTCTGAGAACACTTCCTCTTATAACACCTCTAACTCCTAACCTCTAACATGCACTTCCTGTGCTCTTCTTCTTCTATTCCCCACAATGATCTTGTATTGATTGTACTTTTTGTTTTAATTGCACTTTTTGTTAACTCTTACTTCCTTCCCTAGGTATTTACTCCATTGATGTGATATGTACTGTGAGCTCTTACTAGTATTTATTGCTGCTCTTACTAGTATGTATTGTCAGTTGTAGATCTGTAGTTGATGCTCTGTTGATGCTTTATGTTGTTCCTCAAATGTAAGTCGCTTTGGATAAAAGCGTCTGCCAAATGAGTAAATGTAAATGTAAATATATGGGCCATTTGTAGAATTGTGTAGAGCCCCTGCTGTGTGTGTGTGCAGCTTAATTTACTGTAAGAGCCGGGCTGACAGAGTGTTTTTTGTTTTCCTAGTATGGTGACTGGCACTATCCATAGAGACAAAGGTTGGACAAAAGGTGACCTTGTTTTCCAAGTGGAATACATTAATCATTGGAGGGCACGAGGAGCTATGTCAGCATGACCAAAGGGGAGCACTAACACTCATAAGCGGCACCCTTAGAAATGAAAAACATGCTTTGCTATCCTGGGAAGCAGATATGTAAAGATGCGTCCTGTGGCATTCAGAAATACGCCTGAACACAGCATCTCTGCTCCACAAATATGATTAGAGACAAACAAGATGCTATTTTCCACTATTTTGTGCTTTGTTTGTCAATTTAAGTTTTCACAGTCCATCTAGATTAAGCATAATTAAGATTAACAATTCTGGAATTTTGATGGACTAAATCAGCTTTTAATTTTAGCTACAAATGCTTGCAGTCTCACCATAAAAAAGCCGAAAGGCTTCCCCTAATGCTGACGTACACCATGTAGACTCTCCAGTCCACTTCACATGAAGGAAGCAGGAAACACTCATGAAATCAGTAAGAAAATCCTTCTCCTTTCTCTGTGGATTTGGATCACTCTCTATTTGTATGAGGTGACAGTACTAACCACTGAGCCACCGTGCCACCTAGCACATGTTGTGTAGGTTTAGTGTAGCACAGCAGGATGGTGAGCGCAGGAAGCAGATGGATGCTTTTTTAGATATTCAAGGTCATGGTGCACCAGCAGTAGAGCTCCTCCAGCAGGTGGCTCTCCTCTCTCCCGGGCAGCTAGCTATAAAACACGGAAGAACATCTGTTTTTCCCAGTGTTGGTGTGTATGTGAGGAAATGACACAAAACACACTGACACACACAGCTGTATTTTCTAGATCAGATTTCCACTCTCCCAGAGTGACTGTCGAGCCCTTTTCCAGCCTCCTTAGAGAGTAACTAACTTAATTTTAGATGCATTGAGTGCCACACGGAGAAAATAAAGACGACGAGACTCAACAAACTGCTGCGCAAACAGCCTGCCCTTGATTTGATTAAGAGCGAGAAAACAACCAGAACTCTGGGTCACTGTTCAACTTTATGGCGAATGCAAATCAGAGGGGCAGGAGGACTCTCTGAACTGCTCCCAAAAGCTAAAGAGCTGTTGGGAAAACTCCAAAAAGGGCAAAAGTGCATAACTTTTTTTTCTTTTTACAGAAATAGTACACTCTATGTATATATACACATATAATAGTCCCTACACATCAATCACGATAAAAAAAAAGATATCCAAAAACCCAAAGCTCTTTTATTTCTTTTGGTCTATCTTTAAAAAAAAGCATCTTCAGTGAACAGTCAAACACCATGCTAATCCATCTTTCATACAACCAGTGCTGAATAGATTTCAACCAGTCTCACAATATATTTGCACTCACTAGAGGCATGGAGGATTATATTGAGACCCAATTCCCTCCTCAAATCCCGCTAACTCTATGTTAATTATTCAAAAATAGAAACTCGTTAACACAGTAAATATTATGACCTAATTTCATTGAGATTGGAATTTGAAATGATTGGAAGTGTGTGTGTGTGTGTGTGTGTGTATGTATATGTGTGTGTACATGTGTGCACACATTCATCCATGCATGTAAAACTAAAGGTCTCATGTAAATGGAAAAAAAACTGTTTTAGGGTTTACTCTATAAAACCCATCCCAAGAATATGACTAACAATCTGTGCAGCCTACTGCAGCTGTCTCTAAGCAGAAAAGGTCACCACATTGGATTAATTCAAATGCTCTAGAACCACAGTTAACCAAGCCCACTAACATTTGAAAAAGGCTAAATCACAGCAAATGTTTGTTCAGATGTCTAATGTGTGGGCAACATGCAGTGAAGACTCACAAAGATGGACGGAGAAACGCGATGTGTACACAGGCATGTCTGCATGTGTGAGCGGCACATGTGGGTGCATGCGCTGGCAGCTGTGTGTGTGAAAGTGTGTGAGTTTGTGTGTGTAGTAATGAGAGTATAGGCAGTAATGAGAGGCTGTGTGGTGCTGGTTCCACTGCAGAGCCATGCTGGATACACAGTATTGATCTGTTCCACCACTGGGAGGACTGGAGCTAGATAATGATGACTATCTGTGATCTTTCATTCTTGCCCTCTGTGTCTCCATCTCTCTTTTCGGCCTGCCCACCTGTCTGTCTGTCTCTCAGTGAAGAAAACTGAATCACATTTAATAGCCAAGTTGTCTAACTCCCAGTCTCCCTTGCGCTCTATACCAGATGTAACGTTTCTTTGTGTGTTTGGGAGACATTCAATAATGGGGATTTTGATAAATACTTTCTGAGAATATCTCAGTGGATAGGATTTGTGTGTTCCCATTTCATCTATTTTTAAATATTGTCATATTATATTAGTATTAGTTCCTCAGGAGCAGCGTAGTTGTTGTAGCACTGACAAACTGCTGATGCATCGCATCAGTTCTCAACAGGCTCATGCCTTCAAAGCACCAGACAGCTTTTATGTCAGCATCAGCCAGACCACTGGAAGTCCTTTTTATGTTCCATAAGCAGCCAGCAATCTCTGAAACAGCACAGCTTGTTTTTTAATGTTCCCCTCCCACTCAGACACATCAGTATTACACTCATAAACACCTTTAACTCAAACCAGGAAAATGGTTAGGAAACCCAAAAAAGTAGGGGAAATGAGAAAGCCTTGATTTCAAATTTGAAACAAATGGTCTTAAAAAAGATGCAAAGAAGAAATTTTAAAATCCACTCTTCCATCCCAGATGGACAGTTATTTACAACACAGCCAACTGCATGAGAAACCTTATATTTCTTCTAACATGTGACTACTGCTCATTTTATGTGGCCTATTGCCACAGCACAATAGTTAACTGTAGTGCTTCACTACAGAAGTACAAAGAGAAGGAGACAAAAAAAGAGGTCCATGCAGACTGGGCCACATACATAAAGCCTCAACCCATGTAAAAGGATGAAAGCAATCGTAGCTCAAGCCAACAAATCCATTCATAGATTAATCAATCAAGTACTGATCAATAGGCCAAATCAGAGAATGAAAACTTCAGCAATACTGAATCCAAATGCGCTTTTAATCTGGGAAAAAAAGGCTTCTAATTCCACATAAAAGGTGGCTTTAATCCCATCGCTCTCTTTTGAAACTACATTATTCAATCAGACACAGCTCCATGAATAACACAGACATCAGCTTGATGAGAAACCAGCACTGGTCATTTGTCATCCACATCTCAGGCCTGTTGACAACATGCTCAAACATCCTCCTTCTATTGCGCTCAATCGCCACCCCCGACTGCTGTTCTAATGCCCCCATCATGTCTGCTTCATGGTTGGCTGGAGCCATCATTAATCTCTGGCCTTAAATGACGATTGGGTGAATAATGTGAATAATTGTTTGCTGGTAGCCAATTATTGGGTGTCCCACATGTCAGTCAAGATGATCATAGCTGAACGGGTGGACATGCATAGAGAACGTGGGTCCGGTGAAGTGCTGATTGTGAGGTTTTGCGGTAGAAGTATCATGTTTTTTTTTTTTAATGGGCAGTAGAGAAGTGGATGTTAAGAGATGTTATGAGCAAAGCAAAGAGAAAGAGAAAAAGAGGAGGAAGATGGCAAGGGGGAGGAGAAGGATTGTGATGGTTAATAAGTAAAGAGGAGAGAAAGACAAACCCCAAAACCCACTCCTTCAATCCTGAAATAACATCTCTTTCCTTAATTTCCTCCACAGTTCCATTTCATAAACACATCATCTAAAAACACAGGCAGCGGTCAGAGGCTGAGTTAGCTATGTTAGTCTTTACTGTGTGGTGATGTATGAACTTGGTGAAGAAAAACTCCTTTTTTCCAAAATGTCCTCCATTCAAACTGTAAAAATGAGAGTAAGCAATGATGACCTATCCAGATGTCCAGTAGTAAGTCAGCATGACATCTCTCCAGTCCAAAACATACAACCACACTCCCATACGCTGCTGATATATTGAAGACTCACGTTGCTCAGTGCTGTACAAAATAAATATAAATGGTGCACCCAAATTTTACATTCAGTCTCACAGAGGCATTCTTGTCCATTTTACAGTAACATGAAATATGTATTGGGGTAGCTGATGTTAAAAAGTTGGTTCACCCAAATCACAACATTTTTTCCCTCCCATTTATCTATAGTGGTATCCAGCCACGCATAGTTTTGGTTTTATTTTACAAAGTTTAGAGATTTTTGCCTCAACTCCAACACAATTAGCTTAGCTTAGCACAAAGACTGGAAACAGTCTGATAGTGAGCTTCAGAGGTGCTGGTACTGTAAGCAGATTCTGTTAGCTTTAGACAGCGCCAGGCTAGCAGTTTGTCCTAAACTGAGCTGCTGGCACTATCTTCAGCTTTACCGTACATGTCTGTACGGTAAAGAGAGAGACAGGAGAGTGGTATCTGTCTTCTCATCTAATAATGGGAAAGACTGCATATTTCCCTAAATGTTGAACAATGACTTTTACTCCAATCACAAACTTTATTTATTCAAAACCTCCGCTGTAGAATTTTCCAACTAATTCTTCTGAAAGTGGAAAACAAAATAGCAGGTGAAAGAAAATGATCAGTAATGATGAAATGGGACCTTACAGGCTGCAAATGTCAAAAAAACTGTACCCAGATTACCCAGGGCCATTATTCTCACTACCATCACCACAATTAAAAGCTTATTCTCTTATTTAACCATGCAGGGAGTATGATATCTGAGAGCACTTGGGCAGAAAATGGCAAATTAAAAGTGAACATTCTTATGCTAATATACAAATAATCTACCTGGATTTGTGTGTGTATTTGGGAATGTGTGTAAACCCACATGCAGGCATTTGTGAGAGATGAAGTGTGTACGAGTGTGTGCGCCTGAAGCAAAGCGTGTAGCGTCTGTAGTAGTATATCCTTGGGGAGCGGAGCCGTGTTATTACAGGAAGTAATCTCATGAGGAAATGGAATATTCATGAGCGCCATGTTGCCCTTAAAACAAAGCTCGATGCCTCTCAAAAAGTCTCATACAGATATAAAAGCGGATTGGCATTTAATAAAATGAAACATTCCACATGCATAAACATTAAGTACTGCATGAATGTCATTTCAAAATGAGGCATCTACCGTTTGGAGAAAAAAAGAAGCACCCCTGGCATGAAAAGCAAAACCCACTAGTGAATATCATTTGTTAAGTATTCTGCTCAGTCAAATAAATAACCCCAAAATAACTTCATACACTTTTAAAATTAAACCCCACCAATAGACTACTGGTGGAAAAAGCTTACAAGATAAAAACCTTGCCCTCAGCGTGTGCCTGCAAAGCATTTAAAAAAAAAAAATAGGGCCTAGAAAATGTAGATGCAGCCATAAATAAATATAAAGCCATTATTGTAAACAGCAGACGGGAAGTAGATTTATTTATTTATATTTAATACCAAAAGCATCTCAGCCTTGGAGTGTCACGGAGAGGCACAGAAAAACAGGAATGAATACGATGGCTATTCTACCAAGATGAATGATATATCTCAAGACTGTTCACTGCTTTTATTTCACATTCAGTCTTCTCTCTCTCCTTCGCTCTCACACAAACACAAACCAAAAGACCTCAGCAATTACCCCCTGAAATAACCTCCTTGATTGATATCTCAATTACGCTATGCCATTCTTGTGTGTTATCTTGTCGTCTCACACACACTCCCCCCATCCCCATTCTCAGCTGCTCAATGGATGCTCAGAAGAAGAATGAGGTGACCTTGTTGTTGGATTTTTTCTCTTGCAGAGCTTCTTTCCACAGGCCTTTGTCTATTCTATGATTTTGTGTCTCTGCGATTTCACCTTTCATCTTTATTTCCCTAAATGTGTACTGAATTAGAGAAGTGGACAGCTGATGAAATGAATAGAACTTTCAGGAATTAATTTTGTTTTGTGGCGCAGACATCCACTAGGTGAAATTCAGCAGAAAACATCCACATGTTTCTCTCACTGTGCTCCCACATGCTATGAGGCGAAGCAAAGTGCAACAAAATTAGGTTCACTAAATCAGGTTAGTCGTATTGTGACACAGTCACTCAGTGTTGGAGAGCACGGAATAATGAGAACAATAATGCTCACATTCTTGTTGTAGCGGCTGCTGCACATCTATCTGAATGCAAGGGCATGACAAGCAGGAAGGGTTTTAGGAAGCTATTCTTACCTGAACACAACAGAGAAGAGGAGTCATCACAGGCAGGATCCGCAGACAAAGAATAGAAGAAACAAAGAAAAAAAAACATTCACATTTTGGTACAAATTCGCAGTCCTTGAAGTCACTTGATCAACATCATACTTAAGACAATTAACCAATCATTAACAAAGCATTAACAATTAACACAGTGTTTTGAATTAGTAATGGTGTTGGCGGCAAAGTATAAGAAGCTAATGATGCTTGGGATTGCTAATTGGTTTAAGTTAACAGCAGCAATTACTCTGAAGTCAGGTGTGTCAGTAGTCCAGACCAAGAACAGCATTTTGAACAGGGGTTCAGCAGCAGTTCAGTATGTGATCTAACTATTTAAAAAACCTAGTGCTGTACCCATCTGGTTTCAGCCCCATCCGGAGCCCCGGGACAGCTGACAAGCAAAATACTCCTCACATTTTATAAGTGGTTGGAACAGATTTGGATGAAGCGCAGGAACAGGCGAGACACAGCGTGAGCCAATATCAAATATTTAATGAGGTCTCCCTTTTTTTAGTTTTACAGACATGCAGATGTCACCGGATCCACTCAGACAGCCAAATGACACATTGTAAGCTATGTGTGATCCGTTTACCAAAGTGAATGAAAATAAATTAAATTCTCATGCACTCTGCTGAGGTACATTGCTTGAGGCGTTTGCTCAGTTACAGCTAACAATTTCATGCTGTCAGTGTGGGTAGGCCCATATTCAAGAAAAACCCTTCATTTAATTGCCTCACTCTTTTTATGCCACTCTTTCTAGGAGCTGTCCTCAGCAAGACTGATCACCAGGAGAAATATGACCTCCTGTTTGCAATAACATATTAAGTTATTACTCCCAGTCCACTGAAATGTTCTCTACAGCCTGCTGGCTGGAGAATGGAGTTCTATTCTGAATTACATTGGACTTGGCTCAGTCCCCAGTAGCGTGCAGTCGAGGTTTGGGAACTATTTCCTAGAGAGAAACACACACAAAAAAAAGTTAAACCAAATTTGATTTATTGGGGGTTTATTTCAATGGCCAAAAAAAAAAAAAAGATCAAAAACTGACAAAATATGATAGTCTTAATTTTAGAGGTTGTTTCTATCACGTACAAAGCTTTGGGAGCTATGTACGGAGATATTGTGAGAACAATCTGCTTTCAAGTCTGGAAAATCTGAGTTATTAGATTTTTTTAAACTCAACCTTTTGCTTGAGCTGGCTGTTGTTTAAAAACGTTTCTTTTGTGCTTCAAGTCTTCCCAGAGATCTGCATCTTGACCCTTCAAGTCAAACTGAAATTTGAATTTTCCTCACTTTATGTGTAAGTGATTATAAACTAGGATGATACTGCAGTTAGTGTGCATTTTTCAAAAAAGCACAGGAAGGATACAGTAACACTGTCTGTGGGCGGTTCCCATGAGAACGGCTGACTGACATCTAAGGCTGGCGCTGCTAGACGCGCTGTCAACTTTCATGGGGAGCTACTGACTGGAGAACATTGTAATTGCTATTAGTTCTATCTTTAATGGGTCCAGATGAGACTAAGTGGTCAACCGGTACCTCTGGATAACAGTAATGTAGTCACTGCAAAAAAAATAAAATAAAATAAAAGTTAAATCTCTATTTTGTAATGTAACTTTTGACCAAGTAAGTTCACAGGTCAAACATCAAGCCAACAAATATACTTCTCAAAAATGCATTTTAAGTCAAACCAGCTCAGCATTAGGTCGTAATTGGCTGCAGACAACTTTTAAATCAACTGCAGCTAATGCAAAATGTTGTGTCCCAAGCAGTAATTTGCAGAATATTTAGTAAATCAACACCTCCACAGCTCTGCTTCTGCTCTCTCGCTAACATATGACACGACTGACTAGCAGCATTCAAATAGCCCACACTCGCTTCTCTCTTTTGTTTTCATCAGACACACCTACATTACACCACCTACACACATTTCTCTGGAACTCTCTTTGGAAGACAGTCCAGCTCAGTCACTAATGATCTGCTGCGTTTTTGCTGACAGGAACGGAATAAAGAAGAATAAATGTATCACCACTCTCATTCTGTCATACCATTTAGACTCACATAAATTTCCATCAGTACTGGTGTCCTGAGGCCCAAACTGGCTGATAATAAATTCTCTGGCATTAACATAAAGATCAAGCCATGAGGTCAATTGTTCAGGCTTGTCTCTCCACCAGGACTCTCAAACCTGTCAGACTGTTGCCATGCTTTATGGTCTAAAGCCCTCCCCTCTCCAAAACCACTGTGACACTCAGACTTACAGGCACACACGCACACACACACTTGACAGTCTGTCATTATAATAATATTCCTATTTAAATGCATGGACTGCTATTTTGCTAAAGGCCCTTGTGTGAAGTGGCGCTTCAGCATGGACAGATGTGTAGATATATTTTTTTTCTCTACAGATTTCTCATAGGTCACGGGGGGTGATGGTCAAGGAGGCTTTTCACAGGTAATTCAACACACACTGAATGTATAAAGTCACTTTCTATGTAGTGTAGTAACAGCTGCCTGGGAAAGAATAATGTATATACACACATATACAGCGCATACATATGTACACACATACACTGATCAGCCATAACATTATGACCACTTGCTTAATATTGTGTATGTATATTTTGGTCATTGACATCCATCAACAAGTGTATTTATCCTCACAGCGTTTGAAATAATGGAACCATAAATTAGTGTTTGTGAGAAATTGTTAGTGCTGTGTTCAACAATAGCAAGTGCCCTATTATTCCCCGGTTTCCACTGAGTTTCTCTGTTTTCTCACCACAGGCCACTGTGGCACTGTCCTATTTTCTCCCAAAGACAGGAAGCAGGAAGAAGAAGCACCGAGGAGGGTTCATTCAACAGGAAACATTACCTCCATATCTGTGACTGCACTCTGTCACTCCTAACTGTGTGTGTTTTCTTTGATCACCGGAATAGGCTAGGGGAGGAGAAAATGTTTCTTTCATCTGGAATGGATAAAAACCGCTAACATTAGAAAGAGCTCAAGGATTTATTGTATTTATTTTACGAAACAGATAAGGCTTAAAGTGCTAAATAAAACATATCCACGTTTTGAATATGCATTTCCACAGTTAAATGCCTGCACATACCCTTGTGTCAAAATATAACACCGCAGCAGGAAATGTGTCACAGCGTATGCGATTGCCTGATGGGGTGGAGCACTCTGCCAGGACGATACCGCTGGGCATCTCTCACCTTTGCCCTCTATGTATGACAGTCGATGGCAAAACATATGGTGGCGGCGGCAGAAGCGGTGTCTGTGTAAGGTGGGAAAAGGGCAGCGCCAAACGACATGTGACCACGGCCTCGCCTGTGGTGACGCTGGTTGCAGGCTGGCAATGGGAAGGTACTGCGGTACCTGGCACAGAGGAGCAAGGGGGGGGGTTCACTGTCAGAATGACCTTCACACCTCAACACCCTGAGACAACTGCAGCACCTCATGAGACGAATAGTGTGGAAAACAATGAAAACAAGAAGTGAACTTGAGCTCACCTGAACATAGCTTCAAATTTTTTTGCTCATGGCTTTCTGTTCTAAAAACTCAGTTAGGAAACTTTTTATACAAGAGAAAACTTTTACGAGAAATTAGAAGTTTGAAGCTCTGCTTATGTGCCCCTTTCCCTACAGGCTGATATATATCAAAAACAGTGTGGAAATATAATTCTGATATTAGCAGACGCAGTGTATTTTAGGCGACGTGGCCCGCCTCTACAATGATACATTGCAAGAAACCCTGGAAATGATGTATTTACTGTATCAGTAGAGGAGGTAAAAAGGTTCAGTCATTACCGGTGACCTCAGTTTTCCCTCGAAACAAGGTTTGCTTAGAGCAGCCTACGAGAAAGTTCTGTCTTTTCCTCATACATTTTTATCTCCTGTGCATACAGGCATGCTTGACATCAAAACTAAATTTGAGCAAGCAACGCACATCCAGAGAATTTACACTAGAGCAGATGAGACTGGCTTCTCTGTTATAGTCCCATGTCAGACGGGTGTCATTTCACATAAAAACACGTCTTCTCTTATGCAGCTGATCTGTCACATGCAACTGCAGGTTTACACATCTGACTTACATGACTTTTTCATGCTGACTGAGTATGACAATTAACCTGTGGGTCAAAGAGAGAACACCTGAGGCAAAACCAGAGAATGTCTCTGGAAACACAGGATACATGTACGTACACACACGCCCTGATCTGTGAAAACATCGAACCATCCATCATCATCTCGCAGACACTCTGTTCTGACAAGTGATGGATGTGTGAGGAACTTTGCACGGGCAACGAAGTGTGACGTTGAGTGTGCATCGATGTTTGTTAAGTATTGTTTATGAATGTAAATGAAACATGAAGTGTGTGTGTGTGAGTGTGTCTATGAAAGAGACTGCTGTCCGGATGTCTGGTTTATCCTATTATAGCTTTAATACAGCTTTTTGTCCTTCAAGGTCTTTACTGTCTCCGGGCCCAGGTTTTAAAATGCCAGCCACGTCAACAAACAATTACATTTATCCCAAGGTTACATCTCTGCCGTCATAACACTCGCAAAAGCACTGTCTCTTTCTAAGAGACTTGTGACACAGTCAGTAATAGCTTATTACTGCATTGCATCTGCATTCTAACAAAAACAATATCACAGGCAGACTACTTCTCTCATTCCGTCTTTGTTTAAACAGCAGTAGCTGGATAATTAGCTGTTTTTTAGTTGTGTTTTTTTTCCCCAGCCATCCCCAGCACGGGGCTTTGTGATAAAGCAGTGCGGTTTGAGATGAGGTGGAGAAGGACAAGGCCCATCATGTTCAGCCTGTAACAGTGACACATCAAAGAAGAGGCAAAAATGCAGTATCTGCACTGATCTGTGACCCCAGCCAGGCTGCAACACTTTCAACTGACTTTCCTGCAGATAAGAGTACTCACTTGGACATGTATGCACACATACACTTACTTTATTGGAAGCATACCCGTTTGATAGCAGGATCAACTACTGTCAACACATCTTGCATCTGTGAGTGTTCATCTGACTCACTGTGGAAAGTCTTAAAAATAGCTTCCCTTTCAAACGCAAAACTACAGTACATTAAAAAGTGAAGACTCTACAGTCTATGAAGATCATCTGAAAAATTTCAGAATGACAACAAACAAATAAAGCAGGTGTTTGTCTACTTATTTCACCACACTAAAACAACATCGTGCTGGTGAAAAAGTAGCAAATAAAGCTAATGATAACATGTTTGACAAGTCAGGGACCAGCTGGCTGTCTATCACTTTTCTGCTGGCCAAGAATGTTGGACAAGTGAAAGACAGGCTGGCAGCTCTAAGCGCCTGCAGCCTTTTCTGAATCGCAATGGCCTGAAATCTGTTCAGTCATAAAGTGAAGGCCGTGATCAATAATCTGTCTTGTGGGAATGCTTGTTACCAGTCGCGCTCGTGCGAGAAATAACATTTCATCACATCGCCTTATCAAAGCGGTGAATAATCACATCAAATCACACACTGAGGTAATTACATTGTCAAACAAGGAGGTGATATTAAGAATACAAACTCTAATTAAACTGCCTGCCACATTCATCATGCTGTCACATAGTAATGGATGAACCCCATGCACTGCAGCGGTCAGAGGCATGAGTTTTCTTAAAGTGCCTGCTGCAACACGCAAGACAGACAGTACCTGTAACCTATTCCAAGAGCGGACTCAGCAGCCACAACAGCCTCACAACCCTTTCAGGTCAACTTTACTGTGGATAGCAGGGTTGTGAAGAATCAACATGAGAGGATGAATAAGTGAGGAGGGGCTGTGGTTAACAGAGTATTCAACAAGAGCCAAAAGCACTTGTTGGCTTTATCTACACATCGTTCCCGATCTCAGAAAAGCTGGGTGCAGCAGAAAAAGACATCTACCAATGATACCAAGGTCTTTACAAAGCCCAAGACCGCAATTCAGTTGGGATTGTAGTTTGGAAATAGTTGCCCCCAATGACGGCACTTTTTGTTTGGCTATAAAAAAAGTTTGAGTGCATCAAAAAAAAACTTATATAGACATTTTCTTGATTCAAAAGCAGCAAATTGCCTTATTCGTTCTTCTTCAAGATACAGATACTCTTACTTCTGTTGCAGTGAGGTTAAAATATTCCCGCTTGTCCTGCTTTAGCAAGAAAAATAATGTTTGTATAAATTAATTCTAGACAAAAATGGCGTGGTAAGATTTTTTGGCACTGGGATTCAGCCTTGTTCTAAATTACTTTTGTGCATGGATTTCTACAGACTGCTATAAGCTAGGATCTGGCTATGCAACAGAAAATCTCGACAGCCAAATCACCTGTTAGACAAAAACATAAGTGTGTGTGTGTGTGTGTGTGTGTGTGTGTGGGCCTCTGTATTCTTTTGTTGTAGCCTTGGATGACTCTGAAGATAACAATTCAGAGGCCTACAATGGAACCACATATGAAGGGAGTCATTAAAACTCTATTTAGTCGAGTCTGAAATGAGACGTTCACTTAGCTTCATAAATCGATACAATCCCATTGCATTAGGAGGGCAATTACATACGTATGTTTGATGATTTATGTGACACTGCTAATTGTGTGAGAGCACATAAGCTTCATGAGAATGAACTCACTGGAGCTGTACATAGAAAAATAAAATAAAAATCAATATTTTAGAGCAGTTTAGACAGTCCGTTTTAATTAATGTGTGTCTGGACTGTGTGAGCCTGCTTGTGCAACTTGTGTTTGTCTTCAATGGTGAGCAGAGCAGTGACGATGTGTGGTTTGTGATTCACCTGGCTGCTGGAGGTCTACACGCCTATGTGTGCGTGTCTATGTCTGACATACACATGGAGAGTAACATCGCCTCAAAACACAAAACACAGCTGTTCAAAACCAAGTTCAGGATAATAGGAAATAAACATGCATCTTTCACATTGTGTTCGCAATATAACCAGTGCAAGGGTCAAGTGACTAGTCCATTTCATCACTTTTGGTATAACGAGGTTACCAATGTACAGTACAGGTGCTTTTGATGTGTCCTTTTGACCCTACAGATGCAACATTGTTTCATGAGCAATTGACCAGCATCATAACAATTACAGTGATGAAAAGCTTCCCAGGTTTCCACATCATTTATCTGAAAGACTACAGGAGGAACTCCCAACATAAACCAAGTTCACAGAACAGCTGTGTCCATTGTTAACTCTGAAGTCACCTTAATTATTTCGTGGCTTTATTTTTGTTTGTTGTCTGCTACTTAATTCACGCTTGCTACCTAGCTGTGACAACTCCTCAAAACAATGTGACGGAAAAAAACAAAATGCTTCGCTCAAATGCTGTGGACACTTAATGCCTTTCACACCACCCCCACCTGGGCGATAAACATTCAACCGAGCTGGCCATGGTGTGAACACAAGTTTACAGAGAATGTGGCTTGCATTTCTGAGTTAGTGTTAGTGTGTGTGTGTGTGTGTGTGTGTGTGTGTGTGTGTGTGTGTGTGTGTGAGCAAGGGTGAGCAAACAGACATACCAATAAACCCTGGTTATCATTACTACAGAGGGCAACAAAAGCCTAGAACCCAAAGACCTTTTCCTTTTTGTGAAAGGCTGCTGATTAGTGGCACTGTGGTTATTAGACTGGACAGCTATAAATCCTCTGCATGGCAGGAGTGCATTTTGGGACAACGTGAGCTGACAGAATATGAAAGAGTAAGAAACTGTACAGAACTTTAATTGGTAAGTTATGTGCCCTTTGTCTCTCTCTTACATTTTCTTTAAGTTATGAAAGCATTCATTGTCATGACCAGATCCCAGTGTAAATATAGATTGTCAAAGTGCTGCACCAAGCATTTTCCTATTTTACATTTTCTGGCTGACCCACTTAAAATGTCAAGTGGAGTAAGTCTTGCGAGATAGCAAAACTTGTAAGATTAATTTACACTTAACTTTTGGACATAATTCCCATACATAATTCCAATCTGAAGTCATGGCGCTCCTGATAAATATTTCATTGCCATTCCTTTTACATAGCATTTTGCTCTCAGTTCAAAGCTCTGATCTTTGGGGCAGATGTTGATGACTCAAGAGTTCCCTCTGAAGAGGAAAGTCTAAATGTTAAAGATCCCAAAAACATTGAACAAAGGGAATGTCTGATTACAAAGAATGACGAATGACACCCCATCTAAGATGCCTTTTGAAGAAATGTGATTTTCTATCAAATATATTCTAATATTGTTATGTTTTATACAACATTAAAATGTAATGAACTATTAATTAACATACAAGAATATTTTCATAACAGTTAGCAATCCCCTTATATTAAGCAAGATTACATTGTATTACATTTTTTAACCATTAGAACTTGCCTAATTTCGGTGACAACAATTTGAAAATTCCACCAAAACAATATAATTATGTGATTATTACCAATGTAAGAACCCATAATATAACCCAGATATAATATAACCCGCCTAGCAAAAACATAATGATTTATGAGGAACAGTAACACATGCAGTATCACATCCATTAAATGATTAATCATATCAAAAGCAATAACACTGCTGGGACGAGTACACAGTTTTTCTTTTTTCTCGGGTTCTTTGATCCGAAAACTGGATCGAGACCAAGGAGGTGCATTCCAGAGGCATTTTTAAGGATTAATCATGCATTCCTTGCTGCATCCAGTCTTACACTCCCAGGAGTGCCGCTCACTTCATTAAAATCCTGAAGGGGTTTTTCATGGAAAATAATTTTGGCTGTGCAGTAATTACAATGATGCATAATAACTGTAGAGATACAAACGGTTTATTTAATAATGAAGTGATAGGTGCCTGTAAAAATGGTTTGCTGTGCTTTGGCATTATCTTAACATTGCCTCAAGATAATAAGAACTCAATGAAGCTAAACAGGCAAACAAGCTATGATTGTTTCTTGTTCTAAGGAGTGTACAGTCTTCAAATCCATTTGAGCGCAAGTAATCCAACAACCTAGATTCCAACTGATCCATGCACCGAGAACAGAATGCTTGATTCCACTCACTTGGCAGAGACGTCTGAGGAATGTAAACACAACTCAGAACCTGTCAGCAAAACCAACCCAGCTAATGTCAAAGTCAGCCATACAGTGGAGGATCACAGTAAATGTGGCTGTGGATAAAACAGGGCTCCTGAGAAAATTATGTCTCCCAGCCAGGTGAACTGAAATGAACTTGAAATGGGACCGTAATTTAACAAAAGCCTGCAGTTTAGTGAGCGGATGCGGGAAGACTACACAGTGTGTTAGCTGCTCTTTGTGGAAGGGGGGGGTTCTAGATGTCGTCTTTTCACCAGTGTGGTGCCGTCCGCTGGGAGGCCCTGGAGGCTTACAGTGGTGCAACAGAGCCATCCTGACTGCGAGCCCTGCTAACCCCGAGTCCCACTGTGCTCCACAGGCTGACAGTGCTCAGCCATCCATGGCTACTCAGAGAGATAATGGATGGCAATGGATGACAGCTCTCTAAGGACCCCCCCACCCCCGACCAACATTACTAGGTAGAGCCAATAACGGTCGGCTGGAAGAAAAGTAGGATATATGATCTGCAGTTTCTTTTGTTGGAGCACTGAGGTTTTAGAGAAGTGTATGGACGAAGCTTCTTTTGCAGAAGGATATTTGAATATTTACCTCTGCGAACACCTATGCACACACACACTATCACACATGTTCCAATCAACACCATATGTGTAAAGTTTTTATTTTGACAATCTGTTATGCGTTTTCCTTGAAGAGAAACGTATATATCCTTACCAGTCACATTCAATTATGATGCCAGTATACTGCTGCAGAAAGACCCACACTTTGCTCCACAGGGGAAATAACATCTAAAGCACATTTTAGGTACTTTTTTTTTACCATGCTAATATCTTCCCAAAGCTTCCAAAATCTTATAAAGTGAAGAGTGTTTCAGCCTAGCAGAGCAAATGTCAGAAGAAGAGTACCTCTCACATAATTTAATGAGAGAAGCTATTGCCCTATAATTTGTCAAGTCCCCTCACCATTCCACCCCACTGCCATTCTTTTTTTGAATCCCTAATCAAGCTTAAACAAGTGCGCACAATGAGATGTTTGGGTTCTATGCCTGTTCTGACATCACTAATGATGTCTGGGCAAGTTTTCAGGTTGAGAGAGGATTGTCTAGCCAGGACTGAAGTTACATACTACTGAAGGCTACTGTGTTTTCTTGCACAGTTGCGGTTGCTCGCTGGTTTATTTGTGTACCGTAGATTACTGGGGGGAAAAAATTGATGGTGATGCTCCCACAAGAAATGGAAAGGATAAGCGCTAACGGATGTGCTGGGGTAAAATGAAATGAAAATTAATGAAATGTGGATATGGAAGTTTCCATACTGTAAACGAGTTTGTATGCAAACTTGTGTGTGCGGCGTCACTTTGTGGGGATTATCCCTTAGCTCTCAGATTAAAGTGATTTTCAAGTATCTGTATTTCTACGCAGCAGACACGTTTGATCAACAGCTCTACTAGATTTGGCTCAGTAATCTCCTTAGCAACTAGAAAGAGCACATTGGAGCAGCTTTAGCCAATTTCACTCAGTCCCAATATGTAACACATAATACAGAGCCCAAACTTGTTTTGGTAGAGGAACCCAGCACAGGTGGCCGTCTATCATTATACATGCACTCCAGGTGACAGTACCATCTGCTACTCCTTCCTCCTTGCCAGAGCCTTCCTTACATATGTAGATGAAGTGGACTGGACAGGTGACAAAGGAAAGACGTGAAAAAAGTACATCTTATTTTCATATTCTGCACCTTCTGTGATGTTTTGCTGCTATGATTATTGCTTTGCTATACTATAACACTGCCAATCTGCATCGTTCTCTTCACGAGGCATTCTGTGCTGCACATGTTACATCATATTCACTCTAAATGCATCAGACAAATAAACACATTTTCTTAAATGTCTTGCTTCTTTAGGTGTACTGTATTCTGTGCTGGAGAGATCAGACACGGTGCAGCCTCCACTCTGCAGTTCTCACTCAAGCAACCTTGCTCACAAATCTCCGTCCCCTCCCTGGGGCCACCGCTGCCATGTCCCACTCTTAGACGACATGGCAGTGACAGAGAAAATAAATAAACTAGCAAATAAATAAATAAATAACTCTTTTCATTTCAAGATGCTCTCGCTTCGCCTTCCAGCCATTTCAACAGACATCTGTGCTCCTGTAACAATGTGCCGCCGGCGGTTAAGTAGCTGAGACACAAGGACAAGGTCGGCTAGGGTGAAAGGCGCTTTGTCAAGCCTGGAAGAGAGTAAAGTGATATCTAAAAGGAGCCAGTTTAATGGACGCTTGGTAAAGATCCAGGTGTACTGGAGGCTGGCTCAGTCTGAGGCACAGGAAAATCTTTTAATTAAACAATTAAGACTAAAAGGTTGAATTTTACATATTCACGTCCTACAGGTTTGAATTCATTGTTACACACAGGTAGGTGATAGTGGTATCCAATTTGTGTGGAAACAAAGCATAATCACAATTACCAAAAAGTCATGAATAATAAGCAGGTTCAAATCACAGAGACTCTGTATATGCCACGGATGACTGCTAAACTCATTAAAATCATAATGCATGTGCTCACACTCTCATGGGACTTACTGTACAATACAGAAAAACAGAAGTCTGGATTTGAAGTCTGAAGGAGTTCTGCTGGAGGGCACGTACATGTGTCCCCTAACAATCTAAACAGCTGACTGAGTTTAAAAGCAAAAATCTTCACAAGCTTACAGTTTTCGGATTATAAGATGCCACAAAACATTTTTTTTTGAGAGAGAAAGTCAAGGTTTAATTTCTGTCCTACATTTCCATAGCCCCCTTGGCTTTCAGGCTTCTATCTCCTGCTGTGCTTCCATAAGATTTCATCATCAATTAGAACAATACATGTTTGAGAATACAGGGCTGGCCAGAGACAACATAAAGAACAGAAAGAGAGCTAGACAGACAGACAGCGAGCGAGAGACCAAAGAGCGGAGTGAAAGAAACGTACATTCTTCCAGACAACTTTTGTATCTGGGAGGCAGATTTTGTCCCAGTTGTCTTCAGTAATGAGAAAAGAGGCGGAGGAGGATGAGGAGCGAGGACGAGGGGAATGGGAGGCCATTGCTGGGTGGGCATATCAGTGCTGGTCGCCACTGAGCTGCACACAGATGTAGTGTCATGCAGAGTGGCAGTAATTGGTGGTAAGAGAAGCCATGTAAGGCCAGACAAGGAGCAAGTATATGTTTGTGTACTTGTGAGGATGTGTCTGTGTACATGCATCCCTCTGAATAACCACACTCACAAAGGAATTATTATTATTGACCATTATATGACCATTATTATTATTGTTAGTTTTAGAGTGATTGGCTTGGTGGATTTGAGAAACAACCCCCCCCCCCCCCCCCCCCCCCCCAATTTGCTGTGGTTGGAGAATCGTACACATAAAATATATCAATAGTAAAATACAGCTTTATGATACTACTGTTGATATGAAAACAGTGGAAACAGTGTTCAAATCTCTGCGGAGTTCAAGCACATCTCTATGAGAGCATGTCTCTCATCTCTCTGAAACCACACACAACACACAAAAGGGCAAAATGACACAAACCTCAATACCCAGTTAACTCCCTGCTCAAATAAACAGCCAGGGAAATATGAGCAATTGCCATGACACATACAAACCCTTACATTGATTTCGAAGACAACTTTATATCTAAGTTAACACCACAACAATCAATTGTTGCCGTCTTCCCTCTGTGAGTATTAATTGCACAGAGGGGTGAAAATTACCAGATGCGTGAACACGGGGTTCACACTGGAAGGCTGCAGTGTGACTTATTGACCAGTTCATCCAGTTTCCGAGTGCTGCCATTTTAGATTTCAGTGTAATTACAGCCTCGCCGGGCAATCTGTGCCATCGACCGCCTCCTTCAAATAAACATCTCCCTCCAGGCCGGGATTGCTGGTGTTGGCTGCTGTAAGCAGAATGGCAGGGGCATGAAACGAGCTCTTACTGCGAAAAGTTGCGCAAAGACGCCTGTAACTGTACAGACAAACGGATGGGCGCCTCCATTCCAAGCAAGAGGGGAAAGTTCTAGCAAACTCCACTGAGGACTGAAAGCAGATCTGCCACACGCGAGAAATTTGATTAGTGGGGGTGTAATGGTTCATGCTTTCACTCTGCTTTTTTTTGTACAGAGCCTCAGTTCTTATGATGTGTTACACGTTTGATTAATTGCTGGGAGAAAGGCATTGCTCAGTGGGTAGTAGAAGAATGTGTGTTCACTCACGCTCTTATTTTAACATGGCATTCCCTATCATACTTAGAACTCTACTGTTGCTGGGTTTTCAGTGGCCTTTACAGCAACAGCGTGTCATACAACTATATAAAATTATTTATATCGCACAAAAATATAAGCAGCATGCACAGTAAAATTGTACATGTGGTAAAATTACATTAAAAATTATGATTAAATTAAAAGCGGAAATATAACAGCAAAAAAAACCTACAAACTAGATTTTGGTAGAAAAAGAAAGTCCCTTACAATTCTCCAGCTAACTCAAGTAGCATAGCTGATTTGTTCAACTGCATGCTGATTTTTTATCCAAATCTCTAAGTTCATTCTGTCACACAGCAGAATCTCATACGCACATTTAATACATGTGCACAGATATTCCATAATAGATGTCACTGTGCATGTAGTGCATTTCCATGTTCACCATTGACTGCATCCGGTGGAGTTTTTTCATCTATAATTAACTTGTTCAAAAACACACTTTCCTGTATTGTCTGTACAGATACAAATAGCTGAATATACTGACACCCTTGATGGGCCATTGGGCATTCATATACAGGAAGTCAGTGCCTGGCATCAAAAATTACACACCCAAGCCCCTTTACTTCACTACAGTAATGAGATCACACCTTTTCCCATTTCAGATATATTCTCATTAGAAGTCAGCCAGTGGGGAAAAATACCACAGCTTAGTATTCACTGTGGGGGTAACTAATGGGACGAACTGAGTAATTGGACTGCAGTATTGCAGCAGTGACACAGGGTCTTTCTGCTTGGGTTAAAGACATTTTCTTTACTATATCTGTCTCTCGTAAAATATACAGTATACATGAATGCACACCCAAATGACTTTTTTCAGTATAATTAATCTTGAATTGAAAAAACAAAACACAAAAAAATTATTTTCCTTTAACCTCAGTGACCCTTACTGTGGTCTCCACTGATCTTTGGGTCAATCAATATACTATGTGGCTGCGCAGAGCAGACAGGAGTGGAATATATCTACATGTAAAATGCCAGTAAGGTCAGCTATAACTATGTGCTTTAATAGGCGCCAAGGGGGTCTGCTATGGCTAATGCCCCTGCTGGTCATTTTTTCCTTCTGTCACCCAGCACAGTGCATGGATATGAATGCAGTTGTGTGCACATACCTTTGTAAAAGACGGGTGTGTGCAAACCATTACTTTTACTCTTTTACTGAGAAGAATGACCTGTGTGTTGCGGGACTCAACAGGCTGAATTCAAACAAACATATTAAGTATTCTAGCAATTTACAAAATGTTTCTGCTAGACAATGTTGATCATGTTCACATAATGAATCCTTTTTTTAGAGCCATTAAAACATTTACTGTAATGTAATTTGATACTTGACTGCATATATGAAAACTCTCTTATAGTTTACAAGTCAGAGGTCAACATTAGCTGCAGAGCAGTGACCCTGGACACTTCATCCAGCTGAATAATGGTTCTATGGCTCACATCACCCAAAAAGTTGATCCTCTTTTTAAATGGATACATATCTTTTCATAGCTATTTCTACACACACGCACAAACACACAACCCCCAAGCTCCTGTGCTGTCTCTTCCTTTCTCTGAGGAGCTTAACATCTTACCTTAGCAGTGTGAGCCTGACAAGGCACAAAACAAAACTATTCTAATGAGGCAGGGCTGCTTGGCTTCTCTCTCTGTCAGCGTGTACAGTGGAAGAGAATACGCATGACAGTGTAATGATGCACTCAAAATGTTTGATATAGCCACTACATTCATTCATATGGCCCTATTTGTATTTGGTATTACTCCAACATGGAGATAACTTACTGGGCTTTTGTTTTAGTGTAAGACATAATAATTGGCTTATATTAGCAAACTGCATTTATGGCATCCAGTCCAAAGGCTACTGGTTATTCAAGTTGTAAACATGGATATCCTTGGTAATTGTAGGATGGATGCTTATTGTTTGAACAACAGTGAATCATAAAGCATTTATTAGAAATGAAATTTTCTTTCTACAGGACATTTATGGGCATTTAGATTTTAATGCTGAACTTGGGAGAAAGATTTTCAGTGCACAGAATCCAAATACTTTTTTTTTATGACATTGGAGCTGCACCAGACAGGAAGTGGTCCGGACAGACACAACATATTCTGAAATAGAAATCTATTTCAGAATATAATCCATCTAATCAAATCAAATAGAAAGCCTCAACTCAAAATAGAGCCACCCTACATAACCAACTTTGCTTTCATGGTAGTGGTGTTTAAACTGCTTGAGAATGCACTAATCTCAAACAATAATAATATGAAATGCTGAGATAACCTTGACTGTCATTTACTACATTTTTGTAAAAACTGGGACAAAAATCAAGGAATGAATTCTACTATTGAACCAGGGATTGAAAAAACCCATTGTGTCTTCTCCATTATGGCCTACTGTTGTAAAATAAATGGATTTGACAAGACTTCCCAAAGCCTTTCATTGTGCTCACCAGTGGAAACGCTCACATTATTGGGACCTGTGATAACTGCTTCTGTCAGCACAATGTGGCAGAGGGAGGAATTGGGTTTTCTAGAAAAAAAAACAGAAAAACTTGTTTCTGAGAAAATTGAAGGCAGAGGTTTTCAGGAAAACAAAAAAAACAAACCCTGGTTCGTTTTGTTACATTTCTCTAAGTCAAACGATCACTATCTGTACGCTGGGCTGGAAAAGTTGGATTTCCACACCTCGGGTATATTGAATCTCTCTTCTGTTACAAATGGTTTTAAGAGAGACAGAGAGGTCCTGCAGAGAACCGCATAATAATACGGTGGCCTGTTTGTCGGAGGGATGCCCATGTCTGGCTGGACCACTATGATGATGTCACTGGTGAAACCTTCCCAAGAGGCACATCTGGGACATGTTACTGTGGTGAACATGCAGGATATTAGGACTTCATACCTCATCACTGAGCCTCATCTTTTCCCCAAGTCCTTTCAGTCATCATGAACACAATACTGGAATCTACTCAATAAACTTCATTGTGGTATAAATGGCTTCATCACTTCCTTCTTGAAAGACATATAACTGCACATCTCCCATTACTGTGGTCCCATTGATACAGGCGTAAAATGAATTATAAAATGGATTACTTAGTCTGTAAAATTGGCTTCTAACTCCCCATACACAGCCACATATTCTGCAAACAGGGCTGCTGTTTTATGATTGCCATTAACCAGACGAGGCAGCAGGGGACAGAGGGGTTTCTAGGACAGCGGGGATCTGAGAGATAAGGATCTCTGGCTGGGAGAGACATGACTTCAAAGCAGTCAGGATCAATGATGCTGTTTGCCTATTGATCCCCTCTACTCTCAAGAGAGAAAGATTTATCAATAGGGCTCAGCTATAGGCAGGAGAGGGATTAGGCACTCAGCTCTAATTTAAGTCCCTTTACTAAATTTGGGCTAAATCCCCTTTGTAATGAGATGTATAGTATTCGTTTAGGTGTTAGAAGAAATTCCTGCATAGCCTTCATGTAAATTGTAGAGTTGTTTTTCCAAAGAGGAAATAAAACAAAAGATTATGGTAGTCTGCATTTATCGAATAAAATCAGTGTGTTTAGGTAAGTGAATCAAAAGCAGAAACTAAATCTAATCTATATTACTGAAAAACTGGAAAGAAGATGGACTGTGATCCCAGGGTAGAGAAAACACTGCAACAAATCATCTCCATTTATCCACGCTTCAGGAGTTCAGGAGCAATAGCTCAACAAAGGCCTAAGCAAAATGAAATAAAATATTCAAGCCAAGATTGATCAAGAAAGGCAGCTGAAGCGTCTCAAGGAAAAGAAATATCTGCCTCCTCTTTGTGTTGCTCCAATTCCATTTCTAAGGTGTACAAAGACGGCATTGCATCTCTCGGCGATGAGGTGGACACCCAAACCATTAAAAGGTCACAGCCTCACATGTGAGGTTACTCTGCATACTATTATATTCTCTGCCCCGTGTATAAAAATCCTCCACCTTTTTATGACTGCTATTGGGGTATAAAAATGGATATAAGCTAACTGCTGCTCCATTTCCACATAGATACATTTTCCGGCATTCTATAGCTGAACCATACATGGATTATGTAACAGAGGTTGAAAGAAACGCCTGGCAAGGAAGCTCTAAGATACAAGCTACTTTTGTTACATGTGGTAAGACTTTATTGTGCTATCGATTCTTTTTTCTGTCACTAGGAAGCAATTCCAGTTGGCACTCCATCTGTTCGCCAGTGGGTTTCAGTAAGTAAAGCTTCCTCTGAAAATGACCGAACTATACTGGCCTCAGAGATGGGGCATATGTTATACATTACAATGGAAATGGCACCCCACACTGTGGGAGGCAGCAGCGAGATATCTGGATGTTTTGTTCTAATAATCTGAGAATTAAGGTAATGCAAACTGGCAGTAAAAACTAACTGTTGTGAAAAAATTTTAAAATTCATTGGAAAACCTTGGTGAACCCCAGTGATTGATTACAAACAACCATCCAAACCTTGAAACCCCCCTTGAGAAATAAACAATCTTCAATTTGAGGCTCATAATCACAGCTCTATTAGTCATCTGTCAGTGGTGTATGGGAGGACAAGACCACAGAGGGATAGTATGTGGCTCTGGTGTTCGTGGCTAAGGGGACTCTTAATAGCAGCTATCAAGGCTCGGCTGGATGGCAGCCTGCTGCCTCTGTCTCTCCTATTGATCAGACTTGGGGTCTGTGATTGCCAGGAATTATTAGCACTGCTGGTCTCCTACTGAATCAGAATGGAAACACCCATGTCTGTAGTGTAGAGGATAAAAGAGAAGGAATTACTATGGCAGAAAGGCAGATAACAATGAAAAAGGCTGCTGTAATGTATAATATATTGTGATATTGGTCTTCAGTTTACAATATGCGTGAAGAGCAGGGCTGCATGTTTTTGTAACGGTTTATGTTCAAAAAACTGTGATTGCGGTATAAATTTATCCGACTGAATCAACTAAACTAACCTGCACTTAAACAAAAGAGCAAATGCACACAGTACAACATACATACAAACAAATGCACACCCATAAAGAGACTTAGCATCACTGGGGTACAGAGTACAACACTCTAAAGGCTTTGTGTGTTAGCAGCTGTGCAAAGGTGATAGTTAATGCATTTAGCAGACAAGAGATAATTGAGTAAATACAAACAGCAGTGGAGTGACACAGTACTTACTTACATTTGACAAATGACTACACAGTGATAAACCCACCAAATCCCCCCAGAGATTTACCAGTTGACATTCAATGAAAATAGGCACTAAATATAGCAAAACGTCATTACTTTGTCTTGTCCTGTCTTTTAACATAAAACAAATTATATGCAGCATTAAACCCCGAGAAATCCGGGATCAAGCCAAAAATAACATACAAAAACACTCTGAATGAGGTACTAATAACGACTCCCATTTCTCCTCAGGAAATTTAGTGGTGCTCTTGAGGCCATTTTGCAGACAACCACATCTCTCTCTTCTTCCACTCTGGCTGGCAAAATGAGTCCCACATAAAATCTGTTTCAGGGCCCAGTGCCTCTTCCATTTCTTTATGGGTTTTCCAGCTGCCAGCCATTGATAACAAAAGCCATTGGCTCCTGAAGAGCCCTCTTCACCGCCACAGCCAATGGCTGTCATCCACCCCATCATCTAATTACCATAACAAAGGATGTTTATCTGCAAGATTTTCATCACAGCACAAATACCTCTTTTTCTGTCATCCTCTTCAGCTAAAGAAAGCCTCGCGGTCCTCCCTTTAATATTTACATTCCGACAACACTGTACCTCATTTGATCTTGACAATTTTGTCAGTTTAGACAGGTGCAAGATATGCAAATGCTAATGTCGTTGTTTCAGTGGTTTCATTTAAGTCACATCAAATGTTCTTCTTAAGATGTTCCTCCACTGTGTATGATCACAAGATATTTTTAGTACTGCATGACAAGCATCCAAAACCATATTACACGGGTGCATGTGCACGAATGGTGTCCCTCAGTCTGTTACTAACAAGTGAAGAGAGCAGTATGAGGGACTGTGGGGTGAAGAGTTTATTCAATACGTTTACCAAGCAGACAGTTGCCCACAGCACACAGTAAGAAAAAATTAATCGATTAACCGCAGGACTGTGGGGAAATGGCCATGCCAACCCAGGCTCTCCACCACTGCAATGATTTGACAACGATGCCAAACCATGATGGTGAAAACACTGAATAATCATCCCGTCACCAGCTACCGTGGTTTTCTGCTGTTTTTGGTCTCCTTCTGTGAGGTTTAACTGAATTCCTCAATTTAAGGCAAAGCTGCCGAGACAGTCCTGCGCGCCAGGGCAAATCCAAGCCATCTGTGACTAAAGTGAATGGTTTTGGTCTTGACATGGGCCAATGAATGTCGGCACTTACAATGCATGCAGATAGATACACGCAGACACACCTGTGCCTTTGCAATTATGTGAAACCTAAAGAGAATGCAGAGCAGACTGACGATTTATCTGGCACACCTGGGATCCCTGATGATGTTCTCTGAATGAGTACCACAATGATAAAATGACTGCTAATGAAAAGATGGCACAATTACAGAAAAGGCTTCAATCCATTATATGTTAATAATTGTGAATCATTATAAAAGCATATCTATCTGTGTGGTGGTGATGAAACACTACAAGAGCAAGACTGATGCAACACTACAAGATTGTTTCAACTGAAACCTCCTGGCAGCATTAAAAGGAGTCATTGTACAGGTTGTTATCAGCACATGAAATATTGTGTTTTCAAATTTGTAAGACAAACAGGGTGCACTTGCAGTGATACACATGTTAGCATGCTAAAAAATTAGCCAAGTGGGCATAATTGGGAACTGGGGAGGAGGCGTGAGGCTGTGCCTTATGCCAAATGTGCAGTGTTCATAATGAATACTGGCTATTGTAAGAAATATAGGAACGAACAAGAGAAGAAAATTAGCATATTAGGGCTCTCGTGATAACTGCAAAATTGACATACAGCACTATTGGCCAAGCCAACCACAGACGATGGCAAGCACCGCATCAACCGCAATGTTTGTACTTTACATTTCAGTGTGTGTTAAATCAATAAATTAGCACTTCAAAAATTCCACAAGCTCCGCGTAAAAAGCTCTGTCAAGATTCAAGGATGGATCGCCATGGACTGTACGTGACCCAACATAAAACTTGGAAGCTGTAAGTGTTGCCGTGTTTTGTGTTGTTTTACTGTTTGTTTTGTAGGTTAGCTAACTTGGCATTAGCATATTGTGCGGCTAATGGTGCTAGCAGGCTCGTCGAAAAAACGAGTGCAGTGTGTTGGATACCTGCAGCTGTTTTTCATGTTGCTTTCTGTGGAAATTTAGTTATAACGTTACTACAGGACAGGTGTTAGTTGTTAAAAATTAATGGAAGCCCATTCTGCTCATTGCGCATTTATGTGTGTATATGTGTGTGCGTTGCTGCAGTACATAAATTGACTTGATAGACATGCCCTGAAAGTAATGATATAGCTACATGTGAAAAAGACACTGTCAAACTACAGAAATGATTTTGCTCTGCAATGTTGTATAACTTTGACTAGCAGCTAATGTTAGCTTGCTCAGACCATAAAGCCGCAGTTAGCGGCTCGCTGTGCAGTGAGGTGAGATCCACAAACACGCTTACTATGCTATATGGCCCCAAATTACTTCATTGATCAAAAATGGCAATAATACCGCATATTGCGCTGTTGAGCCACCAACACATTACTGCGAGGGAAATTACTTTACCACTATTAGCAGGTAATGTTCAAGACTGGCCTCTCATCCACATTAAAAACTGAGGTACATGTCTTTAATTTTCCTATGCGCAGCATTACTTTATTTTTGGACTCTCAAAGCATCCAGACACCTTAACTACACCTTGATGCCAACCCTACTTAAGTCTCATAAGCTTCTAAAATATGAGAATACACACATAACCTTTCATCTTTCACCCATTTCTACATGTTTTTTATACATATTTCTCATGAAGGTATGTTTTCCCGCCTCCACCCCCTTCTTTTGTTCCCCGTCTCTCCACATATATCAAGGTACCCTTTAATGTCTCTTTCACACAGGTAAAAAAAAGACATCTAACCACCTTGGATTCTCTTCCCTTGAACCTACTGTATATTGAAAATGCATGAACCTATAAGAGCAGAAAAAATACTTCAGCTGTGTCTTTCAAACAATAACTAGAAGGTGTTCTTTCATGCCAGCCTTTGGACACTGCACACTCATTTATCCTGCTTAAGATTAGCACTGCGGAGAGATCTTGGAGAGACATTTGATACGTTGCATACATGCAAACAATGTCAGAGGGAGAGTGCTTTCAGTTGGAATGTAAGTGACTCTGCAAGGTCTAATTTAGGACACATGGCCTCTCAGCAGTGAGTTTGTGTTCTGCACACTGAACTAACTGACTCCCAATCCACCCACCGTGCACGTATCATGTGTGAAAGTGTGTGTTTACAGCAAACAAGATTACAAAGAGGGGATCACTGACAAGTGATTAAAAATCTGGATAGGCTCGGGGCAAATGTTGTGAGAAGAAGAAACAGAGACACTTTTGTGTGGATATTTCTGGCTGGGGCACTGGAGAGCAAAAAACTGATTATTAACTGTCCCAGATCTCAATTTAACTTTGGGTGATCTGTGCAATTTATCTGGATTAACCAGAGTTTTGTTGATTAATTTATGAGACATTTTGCCAGCAAAAACAATTCAATCAAACACTTAGATGTGGTTAACAGAAAGATAAATAAGCATAACGGTATTTTTTTTTAAATTTCTGTGTTAATCAGAAATGAAAATCAGACGCTAAAAAAGCGGTGCATTTTAAGCTCATGATAAATGAGGTACTTTTAATCGATGAAGCACATTAAAATATGTAAATCATTTTGCATGAAGGTTAATTGTTTCCCTGAACATCTTGATATTTACGACACCTGTGCAGCCGGGAGAGGAAATCGATTGAAAAAGGTCAGTCACTAAAATTAAACATTACTCCCCTTGTGCTCAAACTGAAATACTAATGTTGCAACTACTGAATTAACAGCATTCTCAATTAGGAAAACCACATTACATCGTTGTAGCTGTTATCCTGACCTTCATTAGAAAACATTTGATAAGCTGGAGAAATCAAACTGAAACTAATTGGTTTGTTTTTTCTACAAGAAATAAAAACTTATTGGATAATTTATGACTGATGCTCCTGACAGATAAAAAGGTAGTTAAAATATATATTTAAAAAAAATATGACTGTTATTGTTGCAATTTGACCACTGAACTCATAAAACCCATGGGTCTCTTTAAATTCTTTATCACCTCCTTGTATGCGTGTCACTGGGATGAAGACCAGAAATCCCTGCATGCACACTGGAAAACAATCTTAAATGCATGGTAAGCCACAAGAATCAAATATACTGAACTAAGTAAAGAGGCTTAAATAAAGTCCCGGAAATCTCCTACGTTAGCATCGTGCACCACATAATCAATTCCATAGTTTTGGCTGCTGCGTGTGTTGAAATACATATTGAAGTGGTAAAACATTTATGTATAGAGATTTGGTCTTCATGTGCGTGCTGTGTGGTGGACATGAAGCGGTGAGGAGGCAAGCTGAGCCTAACAGATGCAGGGCCACGCGCATGTGGTGAAGTGTCCACAGCGTGACCTTTTCAAATTCGCAGGACATGTGTGTTTTTTCATTCCGCTCCCTCCTCGTCCGCTTCCACCTGCAGCATGGTTTTGCCTTTTGTCTGTTTTGCACTGAAAAGTCTCTGGAGAGGACTGCAGTGGATTTCTACTGAATAAACAACTCGCTTTGCACGATGCTGGCCTTGTTCTTGGACTTTTGTTCAATCTCTGCGCGTACACCAAAAGACGGATACTGTAGTATTTATGATCATTCATGTATTTTTTTATTTTATTTTTTTTGCATTCAACTGTAATCTCCTTATTACTACATGGTCTTTGATCCACACCAATGACATATGAAGACATATGGATATAGTACAATCATCTGTTGTTGTGTATAAAGTAAATGGAGCTATACAGTACCAGCTGCCAGCTACATACTGTACAAACACACTCCCCTTACTGTTGTTGGCACAGATACCCATATGCCCATTGCTGAATGGACAAATCCAGTCTGACAAAAGCTTATGTCTCTGGACAATCACAGAGACCAATCTAATGACTACCCACAATGTACTGTGAGATTGATGCAGGGAGAACTGCTTTGCATAATCAAAGGAAAGAGGTCTTATTTGGCTCACTTCTGTCTTTGTCTTGCTTGTCAGGTTGTCTGTTGAACAATTATTTCACTTTCACTTTGGGGTATGCTTTATCTCTGTGTGTCACTCACAGAAGGCGGGAGATGCCGGCTGCACAGTCATTAGCTTTGTTCAGCTTTCAGGTTGGGGGCTTTAAGAGTGTTTTTAGTGGACAGAGGTTAATCCCAAGAGAGAGAGCGTCCGTGCTAGAGAAGGAGTAATTGCAGTCCTTTAACTATTGTGAGGGGGAACAGTCAAGCCACTTTATTGAATATAAAATGTATTTTTTTTAAATGAATGTAAATCATATTATTGTTCTATTAAGAAGATGCTTCTTAAATGTGCCGAGGGGGGTCTTGACAATGAAGCAGGTGCTTTGATATTGACTTTATCAAAATGTCAGTATTGCTCTCCTTCAAGCAATACAATCTACAACACAACCTCTGACATAATAACTCCACACACTGCTCCTTCATTAGTGGTGAATCATTTTGAAACGACAAGGATATGAACATCGATAGACACTATTGACAAGCAAGGAAATTCATCAGCTGCTTATATTGTACTTCAGGCACAGTGAAGGCTCTTTTATCAATTCTACATGTGTCACCTTTTCACCTTTACACATAGGTATGTGTTTACATTCTGCTCCAAGAGGACACTGAAGTTATCCAGTGGAGAGAAAAAAGCAAAACAATCTATAGCGTCTAGGCGAGCAGCAGTCCATTCAGCATGTCTGAGTATAAAGAGGAGTGGAACCGTGTTCTGTGTTGAAAAATGACTCGGTGTTCAAAATGATTCCGCACTTACCACCCCACAGCCCCTTGGACCCCTCGCGGCAAAACACATCCACTTACCTGCAAGAGAGGAGAGACAAGAAAATCAATGACTGCACACTCAATTATATCACAACTTACCAAGCAAGTGCTCCCTTTGTTTCCTCTGGAGGAGACAGAACACACAATCTCAATGCATATAGCAGCTTATAGAGATTTACACTTTGAGGCTTAAGATACTTCTTTACAAAAACAATACAAATCAAAACCAAAAAGAAATCTTTATAATAGAACAAGGCATATTCAGCTTGAGGACATTGAGTCATCCCACTAGACCTACAGTATGTGAATTTATCAAGTACTAATAAAAAGACTGCCTCTGTCATACTACAAGGACAAGGATCCGTTGAAAAGTGCATATAACCTTGAGTCAGCTCGGGTTGAATCAAGATGGCATATGAATGTCTGTCAGATGTAGAGTGATGACAATCCAGTGTAAACACAGGGAACAGAAGGCAGGGAACAGAGCCAGAGTAAATGACCTCAGGAAAAGTTGGATTCATCATGCTCCATATCTTGTTACCTGGCTGTCCCACTAAGAGGGGCAAGTTAATGGGCCGAGAGGCCCTGGCCAGGTCACACTGTTAGCACCGACTGTATGTGCACACATCCACATAGACCACCACAGGCAATGTCTGAGACTAGTTGTGAGTGATATTTCCACAGCAATGTGGAGACACTCACAATGCAGAAAATCCATTGCTGTTGCTGTAATCAGTATTGAACCAGGTTTGTTTTCAGAAGGGATGCACAGATGTGATCGGCTGGATCAGTATCACTTCTAATACTGACATTATTAAGCGGATCAGACATGATCAATCCAAATGAAAACACAGTTTCTCTGTCTAAGCCATTTTAAAACTCAGTGGTTCTGCTGTCAGTTAGATTCATTCAGTGGGTTGCCAACTCACCACAGCAGTCTCTGGCCTCATGTTATCTGACATTCCTAGATTCTAGCGTATTTTCTTTTCTTTAATCCAGTCAAGTCATAGTGGACAGATTAGGTAGAATAACTTGCTGCAATACTCCCATGCTTTCAACTTTGTGCCACCAGACATATTTTTTGATGTTACAGCCTCTTGTAACACTGGACTAAAATGTTGCGGCCCATGGGAGAATTCAACACTGACAATTGCAGGACATAGGCATCCTAGTGATAATTCACTAAACACAGGCAAGGGACCAAACCCAAGTCACAGCCATCGGACATTAACCATCTACAGCAAATATTGTCTGCTGGTAGATGGTTAATGGGAACATATGGTCAACAATAGGCTGAGAAGTAAAAAAAAAAAAATATCAAAGACAGCAGCAGTTTTCCACCAACGTGACATTGCTGCAACATCGGCAAAAAAAAGGCCCTTTAACTGAGGGAAGCATCATTCCATTAGACATTTACATTCAATTTTGACACACATTAGTGTGCTAATAAACCACATGGTCTCCAGAGCATAGCATTCTATTAACCTAAACAGTAGTCAGGGATGCTCAGTGAGCATGTCATATATTATTGCACGTTAACACTAACACATACTGGTGTGAGAGTGAATCAGTTTATAGCAGTTTTTAATGTGTGTGTGCGTGTGCACGTGCATGTGAGCGTCAGTCAGTGCCCAGCAGGAAAAAGTGTTGAGCCTCAAAGCCCAGCATGAGGCCTTTGGTGAGTGACTTATCTCTGCATAGCTGATCAATAATTAACCATGGGACATGCTCTAATGAGGACGATAATACACCGTTAGTAAGATAACACCTCAGCGAGAGATACTGAACCACATCTCTTCATTTAGATCCACTCATCACCCTATTAGTATTTGTCACTTGGTTGATTAACATACTTGTCCACTGCCTGGCTGAGTTTACTGTCAGTGTGTCTCTTCCATTATTCTTCTGCCTACCTGAATTTAAATATTCCTTTGACATGCTGTCTATGGTATTCCTACTTTCTCCTCACTCACTTCTTGATGCAACCCCCCCGCCCCCCCCCCCGCCCAGCTCATCAATACGTCTCCAGATGCTGTATGACACATGCGGTAAGGGCCATTTCTGGGACTATCCATCAGAGGGAGGACGAGCCCTTGCCCATCCCCGCTACTTCACTCCTCCGCCTCCTCCCGCAATCCACATCCAGCAGAAAGAGTTTAATAGGGCCCATTAATCAGTGGGCTCGTCTAGAAAAGGCCAGACTGCGATAAAGCAAGGAGAGGCCAACCCTTAAGGACATCTACATCCTTGGAAATAGGAAAGCGCTACCTCAGCGTAGCGCACATGCACCTGCATATTTGAACACTGACATGGCTATACAGCTCAGGACATCCTAACATAAAGGGACAAGTTTAATGTACAAACCAATGCCTTTGTGTCTCTGGTTAGATTGTCTAATGCAGACATTGATCATCTCACAAGTCCAGCAATGGCAGGTGATAAATGTCTGGTTGTGTTGACATTAATGATGGCTAGCAGAAGGTAGGCGCTGATAACTGTCTAGGACCGGTCTGTCTGTGTCTTTTTTCCCTTTCAATAGCAACCCTCTGAGGGCCTATTAGAAGAACGTAGAAAGAGAGATCTCTCTCTCTCTCTTTGAGAGCAACTCCATCTATAAATACAGGCACGTTATGGAGTAATATTTGAAGCAGGAGTGAGAATGCATCAGTTGTACACATCCGGACAAATGCACGGCACACAGACCCCTTCACAAAGAAATGCAAGACAAGTGTGCACACACAAACTGGAGTTTATCTTGAGTGAAAATAATATTTTGCCACGAAGCCAGGACCTCTGTTTTCTGAAGATACCTCAGGCTTTTCCAGTGCCATCTGCTACACCAATACCTTCTCATAATGGAGCTTACTGAGGGCCAGTTGGCAACGAATCTGAGTACAGCGAGACTCAAGAGATGACTGGCAAGAGAAAAACGCAGAAACTCAGCCAAGTTTCAGCTAACATAAAATCTGTTCCCTTGAAAGATAAAGACTCTCTGTTTAAGGGAAATCTAACTTAGACATTCTTCCCTATCTATACAGGTGCACTGGGTCATTTTCCAAAGATTTATCCTTCTCGACAGTGTGCTATTTCCAGATTGTTACATCTGCCAATGGTCATATTTTGCCTGTGAAAACAAGTACAGCTAGATTACCTTAAAGACTTCCCCTTCCGCACAAGCCCCAGGCAAGACACATAAAGACACCACTGGTAGAAAACCTGATTTTTCTACATAATTCCTTGCATAAAAAGCAGCCTTAAATTAAGTCATGGCCATGAATCAGGATTATTAGTGGAGTGCCTCAGACCAATCCACATGTGCTTCGATATCATACATACAAACAGCAACAACAATGGAATACATCTGTCAGGCAGCTCAGTCCCCAGAGGAGATGCTTATAAAGACAGCCGGTTAGGCCATCAATAATTAAAACAGATGTAATTCCCATTAGCCATGGGAGTAGGCACATAAATAGTTAATGTGCTCCTTGTGTCCCTCCCCCTCTCCTCACATCTCCTCTTATTCCCTCTTTCCTTGTGGCTCCTCATCCTTCATCTCTATCCCTCTTCTCTCCCTCTTCTGCTCCTCGTGGTTTATCCTCTCCAAGCCTCCTCCCCACCTCAGACGACAGCGTGGAGGCAGCGGGCTCTGACACAGACACACACCATCATACTGATTATAATGGTCCCACTGGGGAGATTGGCTAGGATGAGGGAGGAGAGAGAGGCCAATGATGGGGATCCAGAGGGAACGGAGGCCACAATTTATGACCCGGCGTCACAGGACTGGTTAGCTGGAGTGGGAGGCACTTGTGTCAGCATACACTTCATCCTGACAGCAATGAAAAACAGGCAGCTTTCATGCTTACAGCTTAATAGAAAAGACCAAAACAAAGCTAGTTAGACATATAAAGAGAGTTTGTAGGTACTTAAAGTAAGAATTTAACTGCTGAAAGGTCAAGAAGTCACATGGGGAGAAAGACTCACCCTCTGCTACCGAGAAGAAACAAAACAACAACCAAAAAATGTGATGAGAGGTTTGATAAGCAGTAGAGATTCGGTACTTCTGCCTGATGAATAACATCGACAGGATGTAGAGTGGGAGACTGGAATTGAAACAGCCGTCTACTGATGTCGCCCCATCAGTCACCAGACACCCCTCATTAATCCAGACTCTCCCCCTTCATCCAACCCCTCCATCCATCCTCCCTATCGCTGGCGTCTCTCCCCTGTTGAAAGAGCCGCCTGTGAAACTGCAGCGCTATCAGAGAGCCAACTGAACAGCCAATGTCCATCCATCTCCTTCGTAACTCGGGGCCTAATGCACTGGTTCAACATCAGCCACACAGACAGGCCTCGGGCAACGACGACTAAAGAGGAGGTCACAGAGATTCGCAGAGAACACAGCAAACGCACAGACAGAAAAATTCAATTAAACTGATAGCTATTACAAATCTCATCAAAGGCACTTTATCTTCAAGCAAGAAGTGACTCTACATAGCCAGGCTGTCAGTAGTTAGCATTTCTTATGTGGTCATCTGTACTTCAGTATGGAACAGAAATATTAAAATAATGGAGTCACGTCAAGACGTCTTGACATGCACTTACTGTTGACATGCTACATGCTGTTAAAGCTGTATGCAGGCACTACTATGTGTAAGTGAAAAACTCCAGATTTAATTTGTCTGACCTACATAGGCAACAGCAGGAGCACAGCAATCCATGCCGTTAATCAACCTAACATCACAGGGTTCCTAAGCATCTGTCGGGGACAAGGTCCCATGAATTATAATCTGCTCTCCACTTGCTTCGATGTGATATTAAAAGTGCTGCGTTGATAATCAAAAACCACCCATTGAGTTTGCGTCTATGGTTATCAAAATGTATAGGGAAACAGGAAAGAGATAAATGTTTAGTTACACAGAAAGCCAAACTGGATGCTGCAGTGAGTATGTCTATCATCACTCTTATATGAGTGGGAGTGTTGTATGCGCAAACACCCCTGTTTCAGCCAACAAGTAACTTAGAATAACATGTGAAAAAGAGAAAGACTCATTCAACACTTCATGTCATGACACAGTGAAGGTAAGTTTCCAATCCTTGCCTTAAATTCTATGACAGGATTTTTCACTGTTATGTTAAACTGATGGTTTCATAACATCATCCTACTGTAAGTGCAACCTGAAACGTCTCCAAAGCCAGCTTGCACAGTCCCGCTGCTCTTCCACTTTTGCCACTAGAAGTACTATTCCACTCTCTGGGGCCAAAATTTCTCCCGCTGGGGTGGATGAGGAGGGGTGGAGGTGGGGTGGTGGGGGGCTGGCAACTCTCTAAACAACACAGAAAACCATTCATCATCTCTCAAAGGAGTGAGCACTACATCAATCTGTCTGTCAGCAGCCCTCCAGACCAATACGCCTCTGCCTGCCTCTGTACATTCCACGCCAGATCTTAGCACTCCACGGATTTAACTCTCAGTGTATGGCTACACACATTATATCGCCAAGGAGCTTAGAAATACAGGCATGGCAATAACTAGCATTCCCTCTGTTCTAGTAAGCAGTAAAAAACAAGCAGAAGTCGCTTATGCATCCAGACACTAGTTGGCCTCTTGACAGAGGTCTTGTATTCAACTTGGGAGGTGGTAATCATGCATTTCTTAATATGAAAAATGGCAACACAGAATTTGCTGTGTTGCAATTTGTATTCGTTAAATACCCACAGTGATGGGGGTTTAATTTTACAGTACTCTGATGTTCCATTTAGATTGAATGAGAATTTATACCAAGACAGATAGACAGTAAAAAAAAAAGACATAAAATCAAAAAGCAACAGCATATAGGCTACAGTAGAATCGCTGATCTCTGTGTTTTTCTGATTTTCATCTTGTATTATTTCCCCTGCAGGACAGTTAGTATAGGAGCTACAGATTTGGAGTTCAAGAAGCCAAGAGAACCAGTGAAGAGAGCGAGAGGTCTAGGGATTGGGTGTCCCAGGGGTATTGGATCTTTGTAAGAGACACTGGAGGGCTTGGGGGAAGGAGCAACAACAGCACCACTGCTTACTGAATGTCAGTAATTTGCCAAGTCAGCATCTTACTGTGATTAGGACTCTAATGGGGGCTGTATCCCATCTCACACCCCCACATCCCTGCGCACACACAAGCTTCGGTTGAGAGGGAGGAGGTATGGAAGGCCAGTTAGGAGGGAGAGGAGAGCAGAAGACACACAAGACACGTTTGCTGTCATTCAAGCCTAAGCGCTCCTGTCTATTTGACAGACGCTGAGAGTGAACAGACAGCTATTCTGAACAGAATGTCATGATGGATAACCTTTATGTAGTCTGAAGTATAAAAGGCCCTACCCATTGTGAATGAGGACAACATAAGGCCCAGATCAAAAAAGTCATAACCTCCTGTACAGTATAACTCCATAAAATGATGTGGATTTTAACTAACCTAGACAGATTTTAAGGCCCCAAAAAAGGACTGTAAGCAATTGGTCTTGCATGAACATATTATCATCAGCCATAAGTCTAAGTATACTGGTTATTTATGTGATTGTGTTTTGTTTGTGCTCCCCGATTTAAAAGGATTGGGGTGGGATTGCAGAAAAGTGTCATATATCTATGGAACGTCACATATCTTCGTGGCCCAATCAGAATTGAACTATGTAAGAATCAGAATCTCATAACAGTTGTTGGGTTATTTGCTCACTTTACCAAGTAGAACCTACTATTACTCAAAGGGGAAAACCATACAGTACTGAGGAAACATTAGAATTCAGCATTAATACCAGGCTGAAAAGCAGTGTTTCACTGCCCTCTCTGGTTGAAAGTTTCAAGTCTATTGAACTTGTAACCCAACAGTGATGTCACAGTGTACCAACACATCCTGAAGTACACTTGTGCATCGCTGGAGCTAAGTGAGCTGTAAATTTAAATAAACAAGATTTTGACTTGTACTATTAGTGTACCCACATACACTTTAGAGTTTTATTTGCATATCTGAAAGGTAATGGATTTGAACAAAATACTACTACTATTTGTATTAATAACTAATGGAGTTCAAACCAGTAGAGTGCACAGTGGAGATGCCACTGCAAACACGGCCATGGTGTGAAACACTGGTATAACATGAATAAATTTCAACGAAGATTCTCAAATTTTTAAAAGGATTCAGGATTTGGTCAACACAACAACAAAACAATGCAAAACAACATGGTAAACATCAGCAACAAAGTCAGGAGGTAAGTGTTTGCATGCTGCCTCACAACCTCAACAACCCCCGTATTCCATTCATGACTCCTCACATCATGCCAAGAAGGCAGTGATTCACACTTTGGTGTTGTAGCTCTGCACCGGCAATCAGATAAATGACAGCTTTGCATTCAAATGGCGAAATTAAGGAACGGGCAGTCACAGACCTCCACTCACCTCCCCATCTTTCACTTTCTCATTCCCTCACTTCAACCGTCTGAAAGAGTGCCACTGACAGCCACAGCCCTCCAGCGACAGATGATTTGTGCAGCGACTTGATTCAGGCCTCTGCTACGCTCAGCTCCTTTTTATAAGCCCTTGTCAGAGGGATGAGAGCGTTATATTTTGAGGCGGCGGTAAGCGACAACTTTATCACATGAGGGCACTCTGAGCAGGGAGGAGGCATGAATAGGACTTTTATAGGTATTAGCTGTAATAACTCCCTACCCTCTACCCTGATTAACACACCAATTGTGGCAGACGCACGTTTACAAGTGCAGGTGGACATACACACACAGAGCAGTGTAGAGTACTTGCAAAACTGTGAGGCTATTCTTGATGCTGAATTCCCTACACCACCCATATCCTTACTCAGCACCCTCCTGCTACCAAACATTCCAGTCAAAAGTTCTGCTATTTTGCCATGATTAACTAAGTTAATAGGCCATTAAAATACTGCACTATCAAAGTGAGAGTTTTATTCCCTACCCAGTCTGGCCTTTCATTCTGTAGTAAATGAATGCATCAGGGAGGATATAACAAGGGGCTAATCCTATGGGATACTCCCAACAATAAAAATACCTTACTGGCGGTGCCTGGCGGAATGACCCATTTTAATTGTGCGTACACTAATCTATTCCACAGCGAAAAGTGCTGCGGTTATATCCAACACTCTTCCTCTGTGGCTCAGTGGTACATTGTGTGGGTGTGTGAGGTCTGGAGGATCAGCAATATTGTTTTTGTGGGACTCGGAAGGGCTTACAGAGACGTTTGTGCCCTTATGGCTGCACTAAATTTAATCCTGTATCAGGAACTGTGCAATGACCGGTCATGGGTGGATTTGATTGGAAGAATAAAAGAAGTTTAACTTGACAACATTCTCAGTTGCAAGCTGATGGGTCATGTTATTCTTGGCTAATCTCTGAAGCTGGCTGGCCAGGTTTGACTGAAAAGGAAAGCAAATTTTGTTTTTGCAGGCATCTGATTCAGCAGCCCCCAGCTCTAAAGATGGAGCCCTGACTAAAGGCAGGACAGCTATTAGGCTACAGAGCTTCCTATAAACATACTGAAAGGCAATAAAGCAACATCTTTTATGGGCAGTAAATACATTAATAACTGGCTACAAACAGACTCTTCTATCCAGGTTTGAAACTCACTGCTCTATAAAATGTCAGCACATTCTGTTCTTTCAGAGACCCAGGCCGGCTAGGTGAATCCAAAGGATATCTCTGACCTGTTATTTATGTAGCATATTAAACTCTAATGGTGTTTGAACCTTGAAAGAATTATGCCCGCATTTCCCAAAAAGGATTGTAGCTTACTGTAAGAGATGAGTGGTGGAAGACATCTTCAATTTGCCTTTGAATTTTAAGGTTGTGATTTGATTTTTAAAAAAATTATTCAGTACTATGCTATTGTTGAGTATCGAGACTTCATTTGTAAAGCTCAACAGATCATTGGTTTTATGGCCTGACAACTGTCATTTACATTTTCTTCTTTAAAAAGATACATGGTTAAATGGTATAAAGTGTGATATAACCGCCATTTCTTTTGGGAATGTACCACACTAAGTCCATATGATCAAATTTAAATAATTTGTTTAAAATATAATAACAAGAAGTTATTTCATTAGTCAGTTGGGAACAAACTGTTAATCACAAAAACAAAAAGAGTCAATCGATAACAGAAGGGTAATTTATAACATTTACCTCACCTGCAAGATGCCACCAGGATTGCAAAACAAAACAGACAAACAAAACTAAATATTGTCACACTTCAGGGAAGCAGTTCTGTTGTTTGTCCTTCGTCTCCGACTCAGGCTCAGGGCTCATGGTGTCTCAAAATGTGCAGCAGCAGGTTACTGGTAAGAACTGTGTCGTCTTTTAAGTGTTTTTTTTTTAATCTTCAGACATGCTCAAGTAGGCAGGGGTGGAGAGAAATAACGGGAGATTTGACAATCTTTTGATTTTGAAGGTCAAAATCAAAGGCTCATCAAATTGATTTTCGATTTAGAACCGAAATCGTGACACCCCTAATCTTCATTACACGGGGTCTGAATCTTGAAGCCCTACAGCAACCCTTGTAAAAGCTGTGTCATGAGACATGACCTCTGATTCAATCTGAGTCACTGTCACTATACAGAATGGACTGAGTGCATGAAAGCTATACTGTGTATTCCCTAAGGTGTAATACAGTAGCAAATCAGCATTTGCCTTGTTAAATAGGGCAAGACCTCTGCCCTTTTGTTCACATAAATCTCACAGCCTATATACAACAGTGCCGCAGGTTGGTACTGACATTTGGCACCTCCTATTTATCTTGCAAAAGGTCATGAATTCTAGCAGGTTCTGTAATGAGTCATGTATAGAAATGATCAAAGTTCTCACCAATACCAGAAAGGTCAACTGACAGGGGTGGTCGGCCCCTAGGCTCTCTGTTGTCAATCATTCATCAAGAAATTAAATGACTGAACTATTGAGGAATGTTTAAGCACACCCACTCGGTGGCCAATGCTAGCCGCCCAATCTGCATGTTATCAGGCAGTGCAAGTAGCAGCACCTTTTGTTGTTTTCATTCCTCGGAGATACATGATCACTGTGCTATTAATGAGAATACAGAGACAATATGGTGCGGGTTTTTACATGCCAATGGCGAGAAAAGGCAAGATGGTGTTCAAACATGTAACCTAGTTCAGTGAGACACGCGCAAGGGCTTCTTTTTTCCCCTCTGGCACCCTTGGCTTTTTGCTGAATTAGTTTAAATCCTTGGCATGGCCTTCACTCATCGTCACATGTTAATCATTCTTGTCATAACAAACACATTTGGCGGTCAATGTTTGCAAAGCCCATGGGGGAGTCGATATGGACCTCTGGTGAAGCTGCTGGAGCACTTTAAAAATGGAACTCATAACGCAAAGCATGTGACAAGAGTAAGTAAAGGAATTAATATGGTAACACTTTACTTTACACTTTCCAAAAAGTAATGTAATAATAGAAAAACTGAAATTACAATGACAACAAATGTCTGTGTGCTTATCCTCTTAACTGTATTGAAAATGACCTATGTATCTTTACTAAGCATGTTGCAGGTGCTATGTCAAATGTATGTTTTTGTTGACTTTTTGGATTTAACTGTTGACACTGACGTGTCATTGCTCAGCAGAGTGTGCATTGGAGAGCAGTACTCTCTGCCACCTAGAAGTAGGTAAACCTCAACAGTGTTTTAGGCACACATATCATGAACACCTGCGCAATCCAATACAATCCAACAACCCTGGAGCAAATACTACCTTTGTTAAGCTCATATTATTATTAAATTTTAGTTGAGAATGTGTCAGACAGGTGCTGGTTCTGATATATTGTCTCTTTATTGTTTTTACTATATTGTCGCTGAGGATCTTATGGTAAAATGAACAATGTAACATGAATACCTTATACTTCTTGGCTCTGACAATCAGCTGACATGATGCCAAAAACTGCCAGTCTTTGATACCTGGAAACAGCTTTCATACACACCTCAGTTAACACACTGAACAATAATCTATTTCAAACAAACAAAAACACATCACCAACCCCAACATACACACCATAAACTGCAGTTAACAATCTCTCTGTGTTTTCCACAGTAAGCTGGCTACCAAGCAGCGCTCCTGATATCCTGCTTAGCTGCCATTGAGCCAGTGTCTGTGTTGCTCTACATCCTGTGTAACAGATAAGAGATAAAGAGCAGTCCAGTCTGATGGCACCGGTACAGGCTGATAAGCGCTGCTAGAGGCCTGGTGGTCTGCTGGCAGATCACTGTCCATAACAGACTTCAGTAACAGATAAGACCTCACCTCCTTACTACAACACCTTTGTGTGAAACAGACTGGAACAATGATGAGGAAAAAGCAAAGTCATGGATCGAGTTTCTTAAGACCGTATCAACCTGATAAATCTTTGTTGCCGTGTAGGCTCTAAAATACCTGCTGACTCATCTGCTCAATACTTTCTATCCACTGAGCTCAGGGTCATTGAAAAACTGCTCTTTCGACCGAACACAACGCAGTGACAGCAGTCGAAATGACAACAGGTTGCATGCGTTACATCTGCATGGCAGTGCTCTGTGCTGTGGCCCGGTCTGTGTCCAGCACCTTGCTGAACAAGTGTGGCTCAGGATACCTGTCCCACGTGTATTTATAGTGAGGCCTCCGGAGAGCTGCCTCCTGAAAGTTTATGAGGCGCTCTTACAACAAACATCTGAGGAACCTCAGACAAAGTCTAATACTTTCTGTTTGAACCTGTGAGCCCTCCTCCAGAGATCCGGCATGTGCCCAAACTACAGACAATACAGGACTACAGAGATAGAAAGGGGAGAGAGAGAGATTCAGCAGAGGAACAATGCATCAATGTATCGCCCGGAATGTAAAAAAATCCAACCAAAATAACAACACATTGGTGTGGGCAAATTCCTGCCCTTTTCATTTAATGTCAACAGCCGACTATGCATGTGCATTGGTTAAATAGCCTGTTTATGGTTCTTTAATCAAACTCCTGTGATTAAAACAAATCTAGCAGCCAATCTTTTTCCAAATCACAATATTTGTCCCGGCAGCAGCAGTAGCAGCTGTCCAGAGCTAAACCAATACACAGAACAATAATTGGATGAACCTCATTGGAAGACGAAAATTGGCTCATTGAGATTTAATAGCAGGCTATCAGCTGAGGTGTGCTACCACATCACACATACACACCAGTCCGAGTGATTGAATGAAAGAGAGTGCATCTGTGAGTGTTGTAAGGGTAAATATCAGGACCATAGGGTGCAAACGGCGTAAGGCTATACAGCAGATGGTGTGCAGAGCCATTCAGAAGCCAATCTGAGGTAACATGTCATCAAATAATTGGGATTCTATTCAAATGCTCTGTGTATAATGGCAGGCCCTCTTGAAAAATAACAATACTCGGCCTATTAAGGACAATTTACAGAAATCTGGCTCATGACGCATGAAAAAGGGTGCCAAGAGTACACACCCAATGCTATCTAATTACGTGGTGTGATTTTCTGCATTCTTACCTGCTTCATGGTTAGCCTTTTTATACATGGCTTGCTTGTTAGGGAGTGACTGTTTATTTTCCTTTACTGATTTAGTCAATTACAGTATGTACTTTAATAAGTATTTAATTTTATGAGTATTTCAGCTCCCAGGTCAGAGAGATTTGAACAATGTTTGGTATTGTGCTTTTCTCTTCTGTTCAACGATAGAATAAAGAATATCGGCAACAAAGAAAAAAGAAGATAACTAATATTTAAAAACCACAGTGGTTAGGTGACTTTTGGTGAATCTCCGCAACAACCTGGCAGGATACATCAACTCTCACCGCCATCACCACCGCCCTTCCATCTTTCCCTCTGTGCCTCCGCATCTGTTGCAGTCCCAGACGCAGATGTTCCTATGAGGAGAGGCAGCAGGCAGATAGACCCTTTCCTCCACCCTCCCATATGATTGCCGCTCTATCTATCCGACTGCAACAATACCCCCCACCCCGTCCAAGCACTGCCACCTCCCAGCTCTTTGTATGAGCTTCATTGACCCTCATCGCTAGACAATTATGACGGATAACGAGGTTGAGGGCCCACTGCTTGCTCTTAGAACCCACAGATAGCAAACACAAAGGCCACTTGACTATCAAGCAGAAGTGATGGAGCATGTAAATGTGGGGGTCTGGGACTGGGAGTCAGTTGTTTACGTGCGTGACCATGGCACCTTTTAGAAAACTACCCTGACAAACATCCATTCGAATTGTAATGCTGCACTGTTAGCCATTCATAATAAAGGCTGAACAAGCTCTAAAGTATTGCGGGACTCTTGCCAGGTCGCTGCAAAGCAGTGAACATCACATATTTTACCTCAGTGGATTTTGCTGGCAGAGCCCTGGCCCGGGGCCATATCTGACTGCTGTTAGGGAGAATAATGATGAATATCTGAGGTGCCATTAATCTTGGTCAGGTATGTGTGAGGCAGGCTGTGTGTGTCCTCTTTCACGCCACATTCCCCCCGGAGCCAGGTGGTGACCAGACAGCACAAGGTCAGGAGGGAAGGTCAGAGGGCATCATGGGCCCCTCGTCAGTGACGGAGTGACAATAGGACACACATGCATACAGTCACGTAAAACTATTAGTGGTTTCAATCTAAAAGACCATGTATCATCATTTTAGCATAATATGTCATGACTCGCTAGTTTACACATACAAATGACTCCATAATCTAAAATCATAGTATGGCTTTAATGACAGGAAAATGGGCTTTTGAGTGTGCATTGAATTTGCATGAGCAGGTTTCAAACTCTGAATGTTGCAGATTAAAAGTTTTCATACAGAAAATGCTGATAATTAAAAAAAGAAAGAAATTGCAAACACATCAGCAATAATAGTGAAATGAAAATGACTAATGGTGTTGAACAGTGTCAACGCAGTGACTGTTCCTACCTTTTGTGCTCACACACAGCAAGAGGGCATGGACACCCTGCAGCTCTGCTGATCTACCACTAATAATTGAGATCTTGGCTTTGGCTGGATTTGACTAGTGCTGGAAGACAGAGAAAAAAAACATGGCTACATTTGCTGCAGTGTATGCCAGCAGTCTGAGCTAGCTGGCAGAGACTAATACTGTAAAAAACTCCAAAGCAAGATGTGACAACATGACTTGGATAGGATTTGTCATTTTGTATTGATCACAGCGAGGGGACAGAGGTCAGAAGAAAATAAAGACACCTCCCTGATAAAGCTGAATGCGGTATGTGCTGCGGTATTGATGCTGAGTTCACAGTTGGACATGTCATATATTGGGTGTCATTGTGAAAAGCTTTCATTTCTCCCTCTTTCTAGTGCAAACCTGCAGGCAATACATGTCAGTATGCACGCCCACACAGAAACTGATACACACAAACACATTCACATATACACACACACCCCAATGCTTAGAAATCAACAACAGACAACAGCAGCTTTGCTTCTGCTCTGCTTTGGTTTACTGATTAGCTGGATAATTCGTTTATACGTTTCCTCGCAAGACACTTTTCTGTCAGGATTTCAAAAGATTCATAATTCTTTTTGTTAACACCCGAGCTCTGCCTCAGGCCCTGCCGCAGAGCTGTAATCCTAAAATGAACTCTACATCACCTCCAACACAGCCAAAGGGAACAAAGCAATGCTTAAGGGAACGCAAAGAAAGTATGCCAACTGCCCACTCAGCCCATCGCGCATAGGAACGACTAGTGGGAGGAAGCGCCCATGGGGGACTGACAACCCTGTTTAAGATATGCTATCGGCTACCAAAATGCCAACAATATGTGCTGGAGCATTTATAATGCATTGGATACTGTAGCAGGAGACTGCTGCAGTTGGATTCAATTTATCTAAAGAAAGACACTTTTTAGCCTCATGTTCTGTTTGTTTGGTGGCTATAAATTCTTAAACAGAGAATTTCAGCTTTATTGTTGCCAATGTCATGAAACTTTGTAATTGCTCAAAGAATCGTATGAGCCCTACATATATCATACAGCTCAGTTGTTAACAGTAGCAATGCATTAAGAGGAAGCAAGCAATCATTTTTGTGGGAAGTACAGCAGACATCTCAGCTGTCTTGTAAGGCAGAGGGTGAGTCATGATTCCTGTTATTCCTGATGGAATTCCTGATGGAATTCAAGGCCTCAACTCCTATTTAAAAAGAAACTGCACATTTAAGTGGTAGACAATTATATGACAAAAAGTGGCTTCTGTGTTTGCACCGAAACCTCCTTCTCTGCTGAAGACACTTGCTCGTTGTTGGTTCTTTTCTTAAACCTGACTCCCTGTGAGAGAAATTACAGCTACAGAACCACCTGGTTAAATGTGCTCTGCATGTTAACTGACCAGACACACAACTAGAATACACAATCTAAGCACACAGGGACATTACTTATCCCAGGAGAGAATGGGGGAGGATGAATGGGAATGGAGACATGAGAAATGAACTGCAGCTTGATCCTTATCGTTATTTTGGAATTTGATTGCAACTTAATCCCCCTTTACTCTGTTCTCGATCACAATTGACCTCCTCTATCACTTCACCTAGTCCATCTGGTATGAAACCTGGCCACAGCCCTTCCTGCGGAATTAGCTTCTGTAATAAATAGCCACATTAGCTCCAGCACATTCCTCTGGCATCCACTTAATTGTAGCTAGAGTAGTTTCGCCAACCATCTCCACCATGATTTAAGTCTCAAAAAGAGACTTCTATCCTGCCATTTAGATGCCATTGTCTTTAAAGACACTTGGCTTGATTGCACCAAGGTGTTCCTGACCACATCCAGGAACTGTATTTTATCCAAATACATTAAATTAAACATGAATACACCCTTATCAAGTAAAATCTAAAACCTTATTACAGGAGTTATTTAGAGGAGGCATGGTCACATACTGTTATTTTCCTTCTGCTGATTTTATTCGCTTTGATAAAGGCACGCTCAGATCTTCACACAGGTGAATGCTATCTGGATATAAACCCAAGGCTCAATTTAGCTTTTACCGTCGGCTTGGTAGCAGCTGTTCTTACATTGCAGCAATCAAACTGGCATCTGGAGAAAGCAGGAAAGTGTGAATTGGGCTTTCATAACGTTGTCCTTTTCAGAACATTTGCTCAATGGTATTATGGCGGTCTTTCCAATGTTGTAAATGAGAATGTTGCTTGCGTACACTTATAGAAGAGGGTGTGGGATTTGTGTTATTTTTCTTTGCATAGGCCACCATGTTAAAGGACAATCTAGACTTGCTGCAGACTCATTTTGTAGACTCATCATGAGGACATGAATCACTATGAAACTGTGACAGCAAATTTCACTCCTGAATAACACTCATGGTCATAAGATATGACATCCTCATCCTGACGGGTTTTTTTTCAGGCTACTTTGTCACCTTGGAGTAAGTGCTTCCCTGCTGTCAGGTGCTGGTCTGTTTTCTGAGGGCTGGAGCCATGTGTGTCTACCACACTGGACTAGGCAGTGCGGAGATAATACAGTTTGTCAGGTGGTGCGAGGTTGAACTGATGGGTGTGAGAAATTTTTCTCACAGTAAAAGATAGAGCAGCACAAAGAGAGAGAGATGGAGAGACTGTAGTAGGGGGAAAAGAAATGAGGAAAAGAAAAAGTGATGAGGGAAAGCAGGCCAATTAGGAAAGTAGAAACATATATACACATCTTCTGACTGCGATATAGGACTGGTTCCTAAACTTTAATAAAAAGAAGAGCCAAAATGGTCTGCTTGGAAGAGATTGATTCTCTGTGTGCAACCAGCCTGTGAAATTACCCCCTTGGGTAAAAAAAGGAACATGAAAAGTACAAAATAAAATCTCTCTCTTTCTGTGTGGGTTGTTAAGTTTGACTTCTTCAGCAGATCATTCATAGAAAATGCCCTCTTCTAGTCCCACACTTAAACTCTTGTGAAAGTGGATTTACATGTTGAATATCAACTACTGCAAAAATTGTTAAAGAATTGCTTATGTACTGCTTCAGAAAAAGTAATCCAATACATACAAAATGATTTACATGCTATGAGGTATTTATTTCGTCCTCCAGCGTTTTTCCAATCTGTTCTTTAGGTGTCAAATCTAATCAGTCTATAAAAGATACTTATAATTATGTACCAGTGTTTCCCATTAATTAACGAGACCATGGCAGCACGCCACAGTCTAATTTGCTCCGCCATAGTATCTAAATGAACCGAAAATATTTTTACACACCTCATAATAACATTCATAATAACATTTAAGACCTCGAACGTTGTGTTTTGTGGGCACGCCTGTAAGCTTGCATGCGCACACACTTTGGGATCCAACTCAAGATAACCACTTTTCTATTAAGGTAACTACGGTAATATTAACGGTCTGTTTCTGTCACTAGTTTGTGAGAAGGTGATTAAGCTAGCCGCGCCTAAATTTGAAGTGCATACGTATTAAAGCCTTTATGGTAAAACCACTGAAACAGACCAGTGCGAACTGACAGGCAGGTTAGCAACTTTATCCTGTCATTTTCTCTCTTTATAAAGTGTTGCAGTATGAGAGTCCTACCTGAAGAGAGGAGAACCCCATTCAACCACATACACCAACCACATGAATTTAGCGCGAGGATACACATGTGACAATTCCCAGTTTTCAAAATAAGGTGTCTATACAGTATGGAAATAAGGTTAATTGGATTATTTTCACAGAAAATATAAAAAAAACCAGCAACAATAAAATGATAGGGAAATTACTTATTCTATTTTCCATTCTTTGATTTAGGGTTGCTGGAAAAACATTAGATACATTTGTTGACTTTTGTTGCTGTTTCATCACCATTTATAGCTATACAATGGGTTTATGATCAAATAGTTTACTATTGCACAACATTGTTTACAAGAATGCAACGTTCTTCATAGATAGACTTAATGCATTTAACTTTAAAATGTACAAAATTTTCTTCCATCCACCATAGTCTCTTAAACTCCTGTGGGAAACACTGATGTACCTATTCTCTAATTATAAAATGTAAACATTAACTTATCCTACAAGAGAACAATACAATTAGTTATACTCTAAGGTGTTTCTGAGCAGCGTAGATAGAACATGGGGAATTGGAAATTAAACTGCCGGGCTGAACAGTCATACTTGGAGGAGAAAGAACAACATAGAAATTAATGAATGTATAACAATTTAACTGAGTTGATATTGTACAGCGTACATGTGTGCACTGCCAGTGGAGGTGGATTAAACAGCAGAAGTTAAGTGGCTCATTAATGGACACCTATGGCCTCATCTGTCAAGTCTAGAGTCTGTTTGTGCAATTATATGCTGTGTGTGTGTGGCTATGTATGATCTATGTGCACCTATTCCAGCCCCCCTAATAGTATCAATTTACCAATAATTTTAACATTGGCACAATCATTTTAAAACAAGCAGCTATTTAATTAAATTCAAGCAGGATTAAAATTAAAGCTATAACATTTCAGCTCACATTCAGAGGCACACACACACACACACACACATACACACACAGCCTAGTGTGCAGCAAGCCCCTCATATATAGTGCAGAAGTTCCCGATCGATTGGGATCACCATGTTAGCATTGCAGATGGCCATCATGTGAAAGGTATCATGTGGGAATCAATCATGGCAGCAGCATTCAAGCTTTGGAGATTCCACAGGGATAAGTCCGCTCAAATCTGACAGGCTGGGATTTGGCACTCCGGAGCTTTGCTTGTCACAATATTGATTTAGAAATAATTACCCAGACTGCTTAGTGATTCCTCGCATGTTTGCCTGTATCCTGCCTCTGCCTCCTTGCTGCATGCCACTGCAGCGAACCAGCCCTTATTTCGCCTCTGATTAGATGTACCAAACATAATCTGCAAGATAGCTGTCTGTTTTGAAATACAGCTGGAGTAGTCAGCCCCTCCTGCAGTGAAGGCTAACAGAGTAGCTAGTTAGTAATTACCATTAATGCTGGTAGGTTAGCATACAAAGTATGACTGACAGCTATAAGCCTTCTAACCGCTGACCAATTATTGAAATATTCATTTAAATCAACTGATTACCCTTCATGTTTTTCTGTCTCCAAAGTCACCTGAAACGACTTTCAGTGACGGAACAAGAAGTCGTTCAGTTTTCTGATTTACTGTCTGTTGCTAGAATCTAATTACAACTTCTCTAACTGCTGGGCAACACTGCCACTCTGTAGCCTAGGCCACAAATATGCTCCATCATCTTTACCATGCACAAGACAGAAGGATCTAGAGGCAAGGAGGCCAATGCTGTTAATCATTCCTGAGTTTGCTGAGTCACCTTGCAATGGCTTACAGCTTTATGGCACAAAGCAAGGCCTTACAGAGGTAGCACCATCTGTAAGAGCTGCTCTGTCATTAAAGTCAGACCAGCAGCAAAAATATGTATTTCATGACTGGAAAAAGAAGCATGTGCGAAATGACAAGAAAGACATGTCCTATGTACTTCTCCCACCGTGGTTTGTGTGGTTTTTGGTACATCTGCTCTGCTGAGAGAATTTGATAAAGAGCCCATACAACCCATCCGGCATAACTGCTCAGCAGGCCTAAATGATTGGGAGAGATGCTGACTTTAAGTGCTCTAATAGCACCAGATCATATAACCCATCGCTACTGCCCCGCTGTAATAGACTAATTATGGCTCTGTGCAATACAGAAGACAGCAGCTGAGCACAGCCTCTCTGTTGCAGCCTCACAATCCATTTCTCACGCGTTCTGCTGTGTTAGTGCCAAATTTAGAGATGGAGCACACTGTAATCCCCTTCAAACTTACAAACTGGACATGAGGGAAAGATGAAATTCAGTTTTGTGTTTGCCTGCCCGGCAAGTTCTTCTCTGGTTTAAAGAGAAGCCATATGCCACTCAGAAAGCACTACGCGGAATGGGGCTGAATGTAATGAACAGAATAATGGGTGTTCACTTTTTTTGCTGCCTGAATCTGAAAAATTATTATACAAATGGGCTCATAATTCTACTCAAGTCTGTCAGAGGTCCTTTTTAAACAAATCTTAGAAATTGTGTTTTATTTGACAGCTTCTTATATTTAAAAAAAAAATCAACTTTTGTATTAAATTTTGGCCCTTCAACCAATCAGGGATTTTAAAAATTCTGATTAAACCAATAAATGCTTGTGTAGTAATTACAACAGACACCAGTTTCTGCAGCAACTTAAAATCAACACACCTATAACATGTAAACACAGCGTCAGAACACAAAGAGCAGGAATATGCTAGAGCTCACTTGTTGCTAATCTAAACAAAGAAATGATTTTGTATGTTTTTCAAAATGAGAGAGAGCTCGTGCTCGTCCACCACATGCTCTGCGCGTCATATTTACCACACACGCTTCTAATAATCAGTGTGGAAGGGCCAAGGAATGCGTCTAGACGAGCAGAAATATTTCTGATCAGCAGGACATTCTTCTTTTGCCCTCAATACAAGAACCCAGAGAGTTTGAGATGTGATAAGTGAAAGACACCAGTGTCAAAATTTTCCATGAAATTTACAAGTCTCTTTGAACTCCATACCATGACCAAAGATTAAACAGTGACTCACAGCTGAGCAAGGACAGGGGGAATCAATTTCACGAGTTATGCAAATTCTTGTGTGGTGGTTCGATGGTTAAGTCATAAAATATTCTCATACTCAAGTTCCAGTTCTTTTGTATATTATTTCATTTTCCCAATTATTGAAAAAGTTTGAACTGAGTCTTAGTTAACATAATAACAATGTTGCTTTAATTCTCCATAAGCACTGAAGGATTTTTACATCTCCACTGAAACTGTCCTTATCCATAATTACACCATATTTACCACAACTATTCTATTAAAACCTCTGTGTTAGTCAGCCAGGTTTGGTGAGAACAATAGTTGTGGTTATTTAACAACTGCCAACTCGCCTGGCAACATCAGCTTTGGTCCGAATCCTTCTTAGCAGTCCAGTATGACTGAATCATCATGCTTTCTGGAATCAGCCTCCCATTGCTCCTCGCTTCGCAATCAGTGCTTTTTACTGTATTTGACTAACAAGCCTTACAATGGAGCAGCACCACCTCTGCTGCCCCAGCGACTCACCCTGTTAAGTTAATGACCACATCTGTGCAAACACAGTCAGTAAATGACCAACCACAAGAAAACTAAGGGCTAATTTGCTTGACTGAGCTCATCTCTATTAACTCTTTCCTCTGTGGTTATAAGACATGGCAAAGCTGGCAGATGGTTGCTTAACCTATAATGTCTGGAGTATACAGGAAATCCCAGCCTTCTACTGATCATCAAATAAATCACACAGGCTTTCAAAGTATAGACTCAGTTGCTACTGGGACTCACACTATAAACTATCCATTACCAAGGCCGGAGAATGAAGCCAGAGTGGGTGAGTGAATGGGTGCAACCGAGGCTCCTCAAGGCCTAAATAGTAAGATGACCCAAAAACCAACAGTCTGTCCTTGAGCTGACTGATCACAGTCAATGCTTTATTATTTGCTATGGAAAATCATTTTAACATGCCATGGCCTTTGTGCGACCCGGGGGTGAATTATATTAACCTATTCAAACCCCAGGCGTGTGACCCCCCACCCCCCCAATACGGGACTGACCTGTTTAGGACTCACATGAACTAGACAAATGAAAAAGCTATTGTCAAATATAAATAACTTAAATAGGGTCACAGTTAGGCCTGCACGATATGAGGAAATTCTTCGATGTGCGAGAACATTGTTCAATATTGCAATGACAATATGACTTGCGATAAACATGTGAATATTTGAATAATAACATAACTGCCCAAGGTCCAATATACTCAGTTTGATGATATTAAATAGAGACATGCAGGAAATCTTCGCAATCAAAAGAAAAAAAAGATCAGTTAACAAAACTGTAGTTGATTAAATTCTTGTCAATCAACTATTTTATTTATAGAGTTTAAGTTTACAGAGACAGTGCACATTAATAAACATTTCTGTAAATGTGCCAGTTTTGCCAGCTTGGCTAACGTTCGATTGATCAATGATTAATGTCAAATGTTTCATAAACCTTCTCAGCACTAAACTAAACCCAGACATAAACTCCACTGTTTGATCTTGTTGGCTGTCTGGATATGTTGTCCATCACAAGGCATTACAATTAAACAACAGAAGTATGGAAATATTTACCATTACCCTGATGCACTGTTTTACAGTTGTCCATCATGTGTTGATATCAAACACCACACCTTCAACTCAACATTGACGTTGTCAAAATATACCATTGGTGTTGACCACTTTAAAAGCTTTTTCATTCAGTGCATGTTTAGGAACAAGTGTTATTCCCCTTTTGTTTGTACAGTTTTGTTTTTGAACTGAGAATAATACAACAGTGTGTAACAGTGGAGAGAGTTAATGTACATATGAGCTTGTCCTTAAATGTCCTCCCCTGTAGATTTACCATGCAAGATTTTGTTGAAGTTATAGAAGTCCCAGACCTTTTTCAAAAGAGGATTTGATGTGAAAAGGGGAAAAAATATTCACAACACAGCAAATACTGTGAAGAATAGATCTACAGGATATTTTCTTATTCCACTGATGCTCATTCATTATTTTGGTCTTCTCTAAAGAGTTCTGAGACTAACGTCTGGCTATTCATACAAGATAATGATCATGGCATTTTAGGGCAGTGGATATCATTAGCTCTAAATTGGTGCAGCATCAATGTGAGGGTCTTGCTCAAGTAATACAAATGAACGGCCGTGATCTGTCTCATACTAACCATTCAAGAATAATTATGTTCCTGTTTTAGCATGTCACTGAGCCTTCTGTGAAAATTATAAAAAAAATAACATATTAGTAAAGGTAAAAGGAGAAGGAAAATTAGATGCTTTACAAGAAAGAAAAATGCTTAAGTGCCCACTATTCTTCCATATTATGCTAATTAAGTGATTCTCCTTCACCAAAGGCAATAAACTCAATTTAAATAAAATGTAATATACATTCATTATTCTGCCAACCCACAAAAGTTTAAAAAGCTGCTTTGACATACAGTAAGATCGGCCCCTGCGGGTGCAGATTGATCTGCATCAAGTCACTCAGTGGTTATATAAATGTAGAGAGCTGTCATATGAATTTAGGATTAGGAACGTCTGGTTTTTGCAATCAGGAAGGGAAAAGGGGAGAAGACAGAAAGCAGACACGGAGTTGGGTGTTCTACAGGGCATTTGCACAGCTCTGTTGTCACATTGTGACTCATTTACTCTGCAGGGTTTTAAATTACCAATGATTAAAACCCCTTTTGGTATTCCTTTTTAGAACAAGGAGGAGTAGACTTAATAATGACAAGAAACTTCAACAGCATATACAGTGAGATTTTGTATTATTGGTGATTATCAAGCAATTGTAAAAGACTATCAGCATGATTCTAATTGCCAAAAATGTAATGTCAGCAATGGGATACTTTAAAAGTATCAAAAACAGTATCCCATTACTGACATTACATTTTTGGCAATTAGAACCACACTCTTTTGCAATTGCTTGATAATCACCAATAACTGCTGCATGTTGCCTAGAATGGTTTGTGAAGTCCTATAGTCCTATAGTATAGTAAATGTAGTTAGCTTGGCACCATTAACCATTCAACATGAACAATGATTATGGCATTATTAAAGCTAGACTATTAAAGGGGCATTCATGTAAAACATGTGACCCTGGGTTAGTTCTGCTCTCAGCAACCTTTGGAAATGCAGCTACAACTGTAAAGAAGTGTGTAGCGGTGTTACATGAGTTACCATCCAGAGGAAAACATGCGCAAGTACACAAGCACACAGGATAGGCCATATTAAAATAATCTTAGGTTTAGTAAAGTAATATCTTCCACCATTTATTTACATTTTGAGCAGAAGATAGATCTGTTTCCATTTACTGACTAAGAACGATGACAAATGGTAGCATGAGTAATGGAATTTATTGCAGTCTAATACTGGAATAAAGTTCACACAACGAGGATATTATAATTCCTTCTGTAGCTATTACTGGATACAATCACTGATGCTTTTTGTGTTTTATTTAGGTTTTGTCAGAGCTGCAACTTTCTGTGTAAAGTAAATTGCTTATTTTCAAAAAGATTATTGCTGTCACATGCTAACACCTATGGAAACAGCATTTCCTTTGTCAACTACTACTGGGCAAAGTAGCTCACACTGAAGACAACTCTCTTCTTCTTGTATGTGTGAGACAGACGCAGACAGGACAAGTCAGACAAGCGTGCAATTGGCTATGGCTTTTCTTGACCTCTGGGAGTGTTTGACACCTCAGTTGTCACCTCCTCGAGCATGGACACCGTGTACAGGTGCTATGCGCATGCATTTGCATTAATGCACCTGAATGTAAGCTATAGTAAGTCAATACTGGGATGCACAATGTTTCATAACAAGAATTGTAGCTGCACTTCCACAAGAGACAATCCAGCCTGCTTTGCAAGCCGGGGAATGTTACCTTTCCCTTTGCACTAATACTGTTTGCAATTCATCACAGTACAAGCAAGCAAAATTTGAGAGGCATTGCTCCTGTAGAACATTTTACTGTGACTGATATGAAACAGAAAAACTGTCAGAGTGTGACAGGGACATGCCATGCAGTGTTGCCTTGTTTACGGTGAAGTGCAGCTGCATGGGAGAGATTCCTCCAAGTCCAATCAGATTATGGTTGTCATTATGTATCAAAAGGTGGGAAAGCCAGAGGGAAATACGTGCTAAACCAAGGCAAAGCAAACTGCTGCTGGAAGTAAAATGACACAATGACACAAACCCGACAATGCAAAGATAGAAACCCATTATTTTATTTCTAGTTTCTGTAGGTCTGGGCACTGTTCATTTGGGATTTTTTAGGATGAGGCATATAGATGTTACAGGAAAACAAACAGAAAACAAGCGAACCTGCATCTGCTTTCTTTATATACATTTTGTGGTGCCTTCCGACCATGAGCATTATTTACCCCGACAAAAGTGCCGACAGTATCTGCCTATCAAGGATCTCGCCTGGTCCCAACAATCTATTAAGGAGGCAACACAAAATAATGTACCATTAACACATGTACATCAACACACCATGCAAACAGTCTAGACAGTGAAAGCACACTGAAGGCCAATATTTGGCAACACAAAGAATTCTGATAAAGTGTCACGTGAAAGACACATCTGCAACCACTTCAGTGACAGTTGTTGCCATGGTAAAGCTGAGGCATTTGAATCGCGAATTTCAGTTTGTCCTTTCCTCTGTTGCTCCTGGTGGGACACTGTAAAGCCTTAAGTGTATTACATTTCTGCCAACCTTTGAAATGTCTGATTGATCCTGTAATTGCTTTGTCAAGTTTGTCAAGGTTGAGTCTATGCTGTGGTTGGTTATTTCTAAGGTCTAGCACATTATACAGTGGAATCTAGAGAAAATAAGTGTAGCTTTTGTCCTATTTGCAGCAGCTGAGGCAATTTTTAATCTTGAACTAGTTACATGCATGTAATGGCAGGTAGTGCATATTGATCACATTGTTTCTAGACAAATTGCCAAGTAACAGTATTTAGAATAACCCGGCAACATGTTTAGCACTTCTGTTCACTACCTAGTTGGATCTGTCAATAAGGAGTAAGGGAAAAGACTAGATGTTTATAAAAAGCAGGGAGCTTTTTTTCTGCAGACTTAGCATCTTTGTAAAAGGCTCATTACAGTGGTATTAGTCATTTCCACGTTCTTATTCTCATTTAAGGAAAAGTACGTTACCAGACTGTTGTCTCCACAGTAGAACTTGACACAAACTGAGCATTTATACAAAAAATGTGCTGGGGTCAGCCAAAGCTCCTTAAGACAAACATCACAGTAGAGTGAAACTCAGCCGAAAAATGACCACCTGACACGCATATCTGCACATTACACTCCAGGGCCAGACTTCAATAGCACAAGCACATGAAAAGCAAGCTCCACGCTTGTTTACAAAACAGTGTCAGATATGAGTGGAGGGTGTCAGGATTGTGAATGGGTTCATGAATGAGGTCACAAGTGGATTTAAGAATCAGTATGTAAATGACCTTTCCTATAGGATTTCAATAAGCACTAATCTGCCTGTATGACCTAGTCTCATCCCCCCACCCCCCCATTAACAAAGAGCTACTGTCAGCGAGTTTCCCTCTGCTGAGAAAAAGAGGGGAGAGAGACAGCAGACAGACACAGAGCATACACACACAATTGATGAAGCTGCTTTGCCAGGAAATGGTGATAAATAAATAAGCCTAGTTTTCTGTTCCTTCTTAGCTGTACTGAAATTTTAATGAAGAAGCAACTCTTCCGAAGTAAATCAACTTTTGAGTTACAAACAAAAACAAAAAGCACAGATTGTGTAATTAATGCAAATCATGCCTCAAATGCAAAGTTACGTCTCTGTAGATGAAACTGCATAAATTGATATTTAAAGAGGAATCCAGGGGGCTGAATACTGCATTAATGATCTTAAAGTCACTTGATCTGGTTTAAAACAATCATTGGATTAAACTGTTGCCATGTGTGTAGTGCATGGTTTCTTTCATTGTGATCCATGTTGCATTTGGCAGCTCAAGCCAAACTCATTTCATCTATGGGTCTTATTTACAGAGGGGTGATAAAAAAAAACACCCACCCACAGTATTGAGGCCTCTGAGTCTGATGCACTGGTTTTGCTGGTTTAACTGCCCTGATTCAAGCCACAACGGGAGACAAAGAAGAGTACTGATTATATAGAGACATGACCAGTGTGCACGCAAAAGAAAAAAACAATATAGTGAAGATTAGTTAGATAACTTGTAGTTGCCTCTCCACATTGTGTACAAACAATATGACATGTTCACAAGTACTAAAGTCTAAAGTTGGATCTTGTTGCAATTTTTATATCAACCATAAAAGTGTCTTAAAAATTTTGTCTTGTGCTATCGATTTTTACATTTTTTTTGCATTGTATGTTTGTGCTTCCAAGTGCCCAACTCTCAAATTCATACAAATAAAATAATGAATCACAACCGTACAGGGATTTCTCTCAACTGCGTGAACAGACAAAGCAAGAGTAGGAAAAACTTCACTCCCACCCTTTCCCCTCTCTCTGGATGAGCAGTGCATTAATAATAACTTCCTGCATGTGTGAAAATGAAGGCTTGGCGTGCTCCAGGCCCCAAGCGGCTCACATCGCCCAGCACTTGCCACACTTCCTCTTTTGCCACAGCCAGACAAACGATCCCACTCAACCTCTGACCTTCAGTAGGGAGATGCGGGACACACACATTAGCAGCTGAGACCCTGCGGGCATGCCAGGTTTGGCTGAGTCAGGATATTCCTACAGGACATGCCTGAGTCCAACCCCTCCAGGATTGAATGACTGTGGGTCTTCAACTATAGTCACGCATTCCTCTGAGGGCTTGGTATTTAGCAGAAAACCATTTGAGGCTTATATAACATACTACCGCTATGCTTCCACACCCTCAATCACTCACTCTTTCAATACATAGTGACCTACTTCTTTAGCTTTAGCTTGCACCCCGGCCTTCCAATCTTGAGGTGTGACATGCAAGGTGAAAAGCAAATGAAACAGTTGGGGGAATTATAGAACTGAGCCAAAGTCACCTACTGCCTGTCAATAAATGACACCTAGAAAGCCCTAACCGAGAAGCAGGCCCTGATCTCCGTCATTATGATTACTGCAGTAGGCATGTCTGCAATGCCTGTCACCGGGTTTATTGTCCACAGGATCACAGGCCAGCGCGCCACCAGAAACTCTCAGCGGTACTGCTACATGTTGCCTTGGTAACCTATTACAGTAAAAAACACTTCCAGGGTTTGGAAAAAAGAGGACGGAGGCCAAACTTGACATCCCATAATGAGCTGGTTGTGAATGGGGTTCAGTGGGGGGCTTCACTCAGGGCTGCACTGTCAACATAAATACCTAGGCTTCATGCTCCCCTTCAACAAGGAGAGAATACCCAGTAGAGAAGTTGTCACTGGGGATGTCTAATATAGGCTTAAAAGTATCAAAATATTGTACTTGTTTACACTGTAGGCTAAGAGTAGGTGCAGTGTTAACGTGGTAAAGTAGGAGACATGCAGTGTAGATGTCTGAAAAGTGCTGGAGGAGAGAGGATTCTGGGATGGCAGATATCAAATGGAGCCTTCTGACACACATTGCCTCAGCTCTGAGCCTCAATAGAAAAGGCTTTCTCACACTTCTGCTTGTGTTTTACATCCCAAGGCTGTTTCCATCTCCTGGAGGACCAGAGTGCTGACTCGATAAGAAGTGTTGGAGGAGTCCTTGGCGAAAGTCCACATGGCCTTTAATCAGCTGCTGGACTACAGAGGCAAAGAGAGGCTGAGATGCTGAACATGATCAGTATCTGAACACCGAAGGGGTTACAGAAGGAAGTGAACTCATGCATACTGCTGACAAGGTGGGTCCATTAAATAAAAAAAAATGTACATTTTAGTCAACAACCTTCACCAAATCCCTTTTTTCTCTGTCGAAAAAAGATACATTTTCGCCACTAAAGGCACGGTGAGAGACGAGGAAACGACACAATAATGTTATCTCATTTTTGTAATCATTACCCAATTCAGTCTACAAGACACCAGCAAACACCCGGAGAGAAAATGCACGTTATGCCACGCTCATCTCAACAGACCCTTTCTGACAAGCCCCAAGTCTTGTAGAAATTGAGTAGATTACATAAGATGAATTTAGAGACTCCTGTGGCCTAGTGGGATACTAAATGATACTGAGATGCATGCCTGCTTCCTCATGCAGCAGTCGCGGTAATGCGCATCTAGTGTAAAGGCCTCCTTCACAGCAGGCATGACACTGTAGTGATGAGACAGCGATTATAAAGCAGCTAGAACTAAAAACATGTCTTTTCCTCTGAGAGGAGGAGCACACAGGCAACACGTATTCAAGAGGGAAAGCCTCGTACATTCTTAAACTTGATAAAAAACTTATTTTGGACATTTAGTATATACTAGTATATGCTAAGACAGAGGTCACTAATTGGCGGACCGCGGTCTGGATCCGGACCCCTGACCTACAGCCGATTTATTCTTGAGAATTACTACCTCGTGATGGAGCATTTCTATTTTAACCCACACAGCATTTCTAGCATTACTGTACTTGTTTAGCGGCACAGGAAACTCACAGACCAATTGCATGTATTGCAATCGTCTCATGTGATGCTGCTCACCCAATCATATCTGTGCATTCCAATAAGCGTTGCAAGTCGAGTCCACGAATGAGATTCACCAGAGACGTTTTGGAAACGCACATGGACAGAGGAGACGGGCAGTTCCCACGGGCAGTTCAACACCAGAATCTCTCTATCTCCAATCCTAGCCAGAGCTCACGTTGCTCACTTAACAAGAGAAAGTAGGAAAGTGATATTTAAGAGGGAATGAAAGAGAGGTGGAGGCATTACAGCTGTTCATTTGTTAAGATGTGTTGAGTGTTTATTATAATATTGATTGAGACTACACTTCATCACTTAAAGCTACACTTTTTATTTCATTCTTTTTCTGAATTAAGCTTAACACTTTATTTTAGTTTACTTAAATTTAGAATGTATTATTTGACTAGTTATTATTTATTAACACTCGAGTTTGATTTGAAAACTGACTATTCATGTGTATATATATGTATATGATTATTTGATTTGACAGTCAGTTGTTGACTAAAAACACATGTTGATACAATTATATATTATGGTACTGAATATATGATGATGATAACGGAAGGTAGTGGTTCTGGGCCTTTGCTTCGGGAAATTTTCTCTAACTGGACCTCTTTGAATTCTAATTGAATACCCCTGTGCTAAGATTTTATAAGTTCATGTTCCAAGTTCGGCTGGGTTTTATTTTGAAGTGTCTTCTGGGTGACAGGAAGTAATGTATTTTGCATTTCTATAATTTTAAAAAAACACTGGGATGTTTGGAAAAACAGCAGTCAGTACATTTCAGAAAATTTACATTTTAGCAATCCATTTTTGTCTGTAATTTAGTCCTAAAATGTTATTCTAATAGTCGTTTAAAATGAAGCCAAAGTCAGGGTGATGTGGGATCTTAGTGTTGTGGATAGTGCAGATAGTGTTGTGTCTTAACTGGCCTTTTTATTGTATGGCTCTACAGTCTAAAACCAATTTATGAATAATCAGTCCCTTCTCGTTGAAGCAAGAGCAAGCATATAATGTTAGGTTGGGGATTTGGCAGAAGGAACACCACACCCTCCTTTTTACAACAGCACATATAGTAATTTAAATTATCAATATTACAAATGTTACTATATTTACTTATTAATCATTTAAAATGATTCCTGCTCTTTCCACTCTCCTTTAGCTTCCCCAGACAAGGATCTGTTAGTGCTACTGACTGTAGTTAGCATGGGCAGCAGGAGCGACCATGGCTAAACAAAAGAGACAAAGAAAAGAACTGCACCTAGAAAAAAAATACTCCTGATGGAACTTACGTTTAAGCAGTGAGGCACACATCTTGCAAGCTACTACTTTAAAAACAACCACAGCTACTACTGCAGAGAGTGAGGCACCATTGGAAATTTGCTAAGTCTGTTCCCTCGGATTGTATAAACAGCATCGCTTGTGTGACTGGAATAAACAGTCACATCTGAGTCTCAGCCTCTGGTGCCATTTCATAACAAAAGCCTCCTCAGCCTCTTCCCAAGGTGAAGAGGGTTCATCATCAATATCCTGATTAAGGTTACAGGAGAAGCCTTGTGCTAATCAACATTAAGAACACTTGAGCTTTATGCACTCTGTTGTGATTTTGCGGGGTAATGATCACGGAACCGGCGAGGGGCTTTGATTTCTAGACAAACATATTTAAGAAATAAGACGCCCTGCATGTATCTGCTGAAAAAGAAGGACTAGACTCCTTTGTTTGACAGAAATACACAGCTAATTGTGGATATAAAGCGGAAGGGATGGCTTGTGTACGTATCTGTGCAGGTGTATTGCACACAAAGGAGGGCGACAAGATCAACACAGTAACATATTTACAGACGTCTTCCTGTCCTCTTCTCTATATCATATCCACACAAAGCCTAAACCAGAACCTCCATTCCAAGCAGATTGTAAAATATGAATGGCCACTTTACATAACAATTGATATAAGCCCGGTTGTGGCATTCCTGCATGACAATGAAGACCCTCTCCACACATAATCGCTACCCTCAGCGTCCACTGCTGCATTGTAGTCTACTTCCCAAAGACGCCTAAGCAGGGCGGCCAGTGGAGTCAGTAAAGACCTTTTTGTCATCTTCAGGTAAGTATTAGCCAGGTAATCTACTTCTCTAATTCGGGTTCCACCTGAGGATCCTGAGGATGAAAGTTGCTATTTGGTGCATATTTCAGGGCATCTGATGCAGTTTAAGGAATATGGTTTTGGCCAAGTCTTAGTGAAGTGGGGTCACTGCTGGGTGGGTGTGCAGTTAGAGAGGGGTGAGGAGGGCTTACTGTTACATAAATGAAGTGGACGGGGATCACAGCTGCAGGGGCCGCTGGGAGAAGAAGCCTAGTCCTGCAGCCCATTGTTCTGCACTGACAGTGTATTCTCATCGGAAGGGGGACAAACACAATATATTCTCCAGGCCACGGACATTGCTAACAGACCATAACAAAGACTTATATCACATTACAGTCCGCTTGAGAGACGCTCAATGCCAAGCGTTCCCATGCTGCTGTCCATGGCATACATTTCCTAAGAGGGGATCTAAAAATGAGTGGGATAAAAAGCCAAAAGCGAACTGAAAGTAATCCTAAATTGTGCTACATTTCCTTTCATGAAAAAAGGTTTTTTAATCAGGTAAAGAAAGATTCATGTAAGGTGTTCAGTTTCTGTGCTACAGTTTACTCTCCCCATAGGCAAGCACTTTACCTCAGTAACTTCAAACCTCAGTAAGCATCCTTACATGGTTTATGAACTGACTCATTATCTAATGGTTCCTATTCAACTTTTAACTGCTTTGAGCGCACGTAATGAGAGAAACTGCATTACGCTCAAGGCTGAAAACACAACCTTGTACAGGCACATGAAAACAGGTTATTATAAATGGGTATTGGTGTGATATTGGTGGCACTTCCTGTATAAAGTCTAAAATGAGAGAAGATTATTAATGACTCTACAGACAGTATGAAGATTCCCATCGCATATTTCACTTCTCTGCCCGTCAATCCAGCTCTGTCTCTGGTGGCTTATCTTAATATTTCTGTCTGTCTAAAACGGCCTGTTTGTCTGCCTGTCTGACCAACTGTCTGACTTTATCTCTTGACGGGTCTGCCAGTCTGTGTATTTGTATTTCAGTTCGTCTTCCCTGTCTGTAAGTAAGTGAGAATGAGGCTGAGGATGTTTGGTGGAGCAGAGAAAATTCCTGATGCATGACCCCTCTGCTCAGGCCGGGACGGCGAGCTGTCAGTCGGCCAGTTCATTGTTTGGCTTTTGTGTGTGACATCAGCTCTGGATTCATAGTGAAGAGGTGATTTAGCGGATCAACGGCACTTCCTCTGTCACAAAAGGCCATGACCACTGCACGTTAGGGGCAGATTATCAGTCTGCTGTTACTATGCAGGGGACTCTGGCCTATGGGGCAACAATATCTCTCATAAAGTGTCAAGTCATAAAGCAGTATGCAAAGCTGTTCCTCCATCCTTCCTGCGTTATAGCTCCTTCTTGTTAGTCCATAATTCATCCATGATATAAACTAGAATCTTCAAATGCTCATAATAAGCTTCTATTGTAATATTTTTTGAAAGCTCACCATGTTGAAATAAATATGGACTAATCCTCTTTAAACAAAGCTGAGTATTAGAAATCTGTCATTTGACTCGTTACATAAACTAGTTACTTTCGGCAAAACCAGGCCATTAGTGATGAAGACGAGCATTCAGATGGCTGTGTTTACAAGTGAGGCCAAATTTAATCAAAGCAAGCTTTCTGATAATTTTGTTCACACATTCAATTCGAGCTAAGACCCGTGTTGACAGTATGAAACATGAAGCCTAAGACTAAACTGAGGTTAAAATGATCCTTGAACAACGGCACCAGACCCCGCAGGCCAACCCCATCATGTAAAGAAAAATGCTGTGGGACCAGAGAAGACACTGTGCATTTCGAGAATTTGTCTGAGAGACTTTCCTTTAGGGAGAACTCGCAAGGGCTATTAGAGTAAACAGGGGTCGGTTTGGCACAGCACTCGTTAAAAGAGCTGCTGACATGAAAATTGTGTTTTCGCGGTTCACCCACCGCAGATGAGGCAGCACCAAGAGTACAAATCTCAGACGTCAACGAAAGGTGACCTTAGATGTCTTAGATTGGAACAAGCATCCCAAAAATACAAAAGTACCCTTAAAAATGTAAATCTATACCCAGAGGGAAATATATTGAGGGACCAGACTGGAGGAGTGGGAACGGACAGTGCAGTGTTTGTCGGGCACGTGTTGATTTTATTGCATTTCCTGGTTTTATTTTGTGACTCAAAACCTGCTTGCTCTGAGGTAGATGCACGCAAGAATGGTAAGCCATTTTACACAAATTCACAGTTTAGTTCTTTGTATCTAGTGTTCACTCACTTTTTGGTCAGCTTAGAATGGGTAAACTGAATAATGTGTTGCAAGGTTAACCAGAACGAAAACAAACTTGACCAGACTGTCTTTGTAGAAGCCACAGGACTCCAACCCCTACTGGAGCTTTAATGATGCGGGATTCGGATTTGAACCACAAAAAGGGTTTTGGGACAGCCTTAGCAGTCACAGCTCAGTCACTATTCATCACCGCCTGTAGCAGTATGACAAGTGTTTAACACTGAATTATTAGAAAAAATATCTCTAACATGTACAGAGGTCAAAAGGAAGGAATTAGTTTGATGAACTCCAGCCTTCCATACTGAGCATGTCTATATTGATCCACTAATTATGAGTTTGATTTGCTGGCCACAGCCCATTTGGACAGAACTGCTGGGGTCAGCTTATCCTTCTCTAGATGGAAATGTATTTCATGTTAATTTAATGTAAGGTTATACTGTACTGTTCTCTGTTGTCATATATTTGCTGCAGCATTAGGATGACAGCTACAAATGACTATTCGTGCTGTCAAACCTACATGATCCATTATCTTAGATCAAGCCCTACCCTTTGCCGTTGGTGTACTTTTTCAGCTTAACTAAGCACCTGTCACCAACACATGCTCCAAACACTTCCCTCAATTAGTATTCGTTCAGGAGGTTTAGGTCCCCCAGTGATGTGCGGTCAGGGTAGGCAGTGTAGGCAGTGCCTCACCAAAGGAAATGTTGAAATTACATGAGAGCTTAATACATTCACCACATTATAAATTGCATTTATTATATTTCAAATATAAATTTTTGTAAAAGAAATTCTCAGAAATACACATACTCCAGTAAAGTGGTCAGAATATTCGTTTTAAAAGTTTAATATACTCCTTTTGCCATTGTTTGCCCCTAAAAACGGCTGTTTCATGCAGGAAACTCAAGGCCATGGCCACTGAGGCAGAGGTTAGCAGTGCCTCTACAGTTTGGTCCATAGAACGTAATTTAGGTAGCTTTGCGCATGCGCAGTCAGTTCTTACGCTGTCTTGAATTACGAACGTTGAGGCAGAGACCAAACTTGCCTCATGTCACGTGATATCCACTCGCTCTCAGTCACTCCGCGCTTCCCGATAGCATCTAGCCTAGCGTTGGTTAGCAGCGGATAGCTCAACGGCCGAACATGGATATTCATTACTTAAAAAGATTTTCAACATTGTCTTATGATGAAAAAAGAGCTGTGGTCACTAATGGGAAACCAATACCTGCCCTACAGGATCTTAGCCAGCAGAAGGGACAAAAGATAACACAAACCTTTCAAACAGAGAGGTATCAAAAGAAGGACTGGCTGTGTGGCTGCAGCCAGACTAGCAAGCTTTTCTGTTTTCCATGCCTTCTGTTTTCCTCCAGCACCGACAGTGTGCGGGTAAAAGCGGGATATAGTGACCTTAACAATCTACCAAGAGCTCTTCTGAAGCATGAAAAATCTACAGCCCATGTCCATTCACAGATCGCCTTGAAAACCTTCGGCAAAAATCGCATTGACATGGCCCTGGATGAGCAGCACAGGCTCCAGATAAGCGCGCACAATGCAAAGGTAAAGGAAAACACGAAGATATTAAAAAGCCTCATAGATGTGACATGCTACCTTGCCAAACAAGAGCTGGCTGCTGCTGTGATGACCTCTGAGCGTAACGGAGAACAGGCAAAAATCAAAGAGAGAGTACCCGAAGCCTTATTTATGCATTGCTATGCACATAAATTGAATCTAGTGCTTTCACAATCAGCAAAATCCATTCCGGAGTGTAAAGTTTTTTTCAAGACTGTTGAAGGGCTAGCATCATTTTTCAGCAAGTCTAACAAGCGCACACATTTACTGGATGAAATTGTGAAATGTCGCATCCCTAAAGCATCATCTGTCAGGTTGAATTCAAATTCTAGGTTGGTACAAACTATCCTCCAACACCTACCAGATCTCCGCCAAGTGTTCCAGAAGATGATGGATAACTCAGATGACTGGGATGGAGAGACCCTCGCTATGGCCTCAGGATTTGTGGGTCTCAAAAGCATCCACCTGTTTTCTCATATTCAATCTGACTGATGCACTTTTTCGTCTGCTTCAAAACAAGGCAATGGACATTAGACTATGCTCTGTGCGCATCAGAGACACTTTGCGTGTATTGAACAATCAGCGAGAGCAGTTTTAAAACTAAAACTAAAACTGATCAATAAGGAGACACGCCACCAGATGTCTGTTAGAGATGAGAGGAGAAGATTATTCTACAGTGTTCATGACAACATCACTGTACAAATGAAAACCAGATTTGACCACCTGGAGGAGCTGAATTTCCTTGGCTTAGTTGACTGCAAAAAATTTGCAGAGATGTCAGGTAAATTTGATGATCAAAAATTAGAGAGCCTGTCCACATATGCAAAATTCTTTGATCTGATTACATTAAAGTCTGATTTGGTGGGCCTATACTGTTCACAAACGGTCCAAGGAATGACTCCTGTGCAGCTGCTTACTTTTTTGACCGACCATGATCTGCAGGAGACTGTACCTGAGGCCACAAAACTTCTGAAGCTGGTCTTAACTATACCATCTACTACTGCATCTGTGGAGAGGAGCTTTTCTGCGTTAAAGCGTATTAAAACCTACAGCCGTAACAGAATGGAGCAGAACAGACTTTCCTCCTTGGCTCTTATTTGCATTGAAAAGGAGAGACTCATGAAAATGAAGAATACACCCAGCAAAGAGGACTTTTACAACAAAGTAATTGACATCTTTGTCCAGAGGGATAGACGCATGGACTTCGTCTACAAATAAAAGTAAGCACCCCCTTTAAAACATAAAATTTATTATTTTTAAACCGTTATATTGGCTTGTATGTGTTGTATGATAGTGGGCTATAATATAAGCCTGCTGTGCGCGGACACCAAAATGCTCTCTCTTCCATACCCTGGTGTGCCGTCACCTCTGCCACATTTGTACGTCTATGTCTGTGCGATAGTGTTTTTTGTAAGGGTTAAAATGCCGTTTTGTACTTTAAAGCTGTACTGCTAACACAATGTTTTCTGACTGTAGCCTATTCAAATCCTGGTGCGCAGTCACCGGACCCTTAGTGTGTGTGTGTGGCTGGCTGTGCGTGTTTGTGCAGTTTGTGGGAGTGAATAGACTGTGTGTCGGTTCGCTGACAACGCGCCCCCTCTCTCTCTTACTGTGTCCCGCACAAAAACATTTGTTTGTTGTGTAAGTCATAAGATAGATGTGTCCATTAATTTGATTGTTACATTTTATTGTGCATTGACTTCGCTGTATGCCCTAGGCAGTGATAGACAGTGATGATGAAAATAGGCTTCTGCATTTAGTGAATATAGGCATATATGCCACATTGATAGGTCACAGCCTACCCATGACAAGATTTCACCGCACGTTACTGAGGTCCCCCTAGTGTTTGCTCGCAATGAGATATACAGTATATGCACACACAACACAAAGCTTCCCACACAGATTAGCATTTGTGATGGAATGTGCTGGAACCCATAAATGTTTTGTAATACTTAATATCACAGGCGGCAAACCACATAAGACAAAAGTAGACTTATAAACGAACATGCGCAATCCACAATAGGTGTGCGAGTGTGTTTGCGTAGGCGAGTTTGAGGAATGCAGCAACTGCCAGGTAATTAGGGTTCAGATTCAGGTATGTAGAGCCGCAGGGAGGCCAGAGCAAGAGACAGACACACTCAGTGGGTTTAGTATGGCTCAATCCCCTGCCAGGCGCAACCACTACAAAAGCACTCAGGTAGGGACATATCGACACTGGTGTGGTCTCCATGATCAAAGCTTTCAGCGCAGCCCTGCCCAAATGCCTTCAAAATGGACCAATTAGGGATGGTAGTGGGGGTGGGCGGTGTTTGAGAGTTGGTTGTGCGTTCCATACAACAAGCTGGCAACAGCTTCAGACAAGGTAATTATACACACTCCCCGTCTGTCTCTCTAACACTCATACTCACTGCTATCATGCCTCACTCATCTCTCTACACCCCAACATTATATCCCTTAAGCACAGTCCAAGATATGAGCCAAACTGTTGCTACATGTAGGACAATTAAACTCTGTTGTAGGTAGTAGCTCTTTAACCCTCCTAAAACTGCTCAATGCTTTAACAAGTCTTCCACCAAGTTGCAGGTAACATCAAGAAGACTTGCAGCTTGCGAACATCTCCGCCCTCATAATTCTGATTTATGGAGCTCGGCTGAGCCCCATGCATTACAACGAACACTGTCATCATCACTGTTCATTTACAAGGAAAGGAGGGAGGATTATTTTATCCAGTTTGGTCAGAATCGGGAAGCAGTGCTTGATAACGCCTTGTCGCATTTTGGAGGGAGCAGAGAGAGTACTCATGAAAAGGAGCTTACAACTGTCTTACAACTTATTTTTACATCTCTCATGCACACACAAGCAGATGACTAGCACTATAACAGCTAGATGGATTACTCTATTCATTTATTTGTTGATTCATAGAAAATTAATTGCCAGCGGTTTCGACGATCACTTAATAGCACAATAGTTTTTGTCATTTATCAAAGGAAAGCGCAAAACATTTCTTGGTTTCAGCTTCTCAAATGTGAGGATTTGGTGCGTTTTTATATTTCATATCATTGTAAATTGAATATCTTTGGGCATGAACTGTTGGTCAAAACAACAAGCAAACATTATGATGCCTTGACTTTAAGCAAATAGATGTTGATTATGTGAATCGAATATTAAAAATAAGATTAGTTGCAGCCCTACATTTTATTTAAAGCAACATTGTGTATGAGTGAATGTCACCTCTGTCATTAACACAATGCTCCCAGTGCCAGCTACTGCGCTGTGTAACATTGGACTCTCGTACAGGACATTTATAACGACAACGGACAAATGCTTTACAGCACCAACATGACTCTTCAGCAAGCAAGCTATAAGAAGAAGCAAAAAGTACATGTACAGCACAAGACACAGCTGGCATCACCTGAATTTCCCCAAGAAGATAATTAAAGCATCTATCTATCTAGCTATCTATCTAGCCGCTGGTTATATATCTCGAGTTGATGTTAGCAAACACACTTGATATGTGCTGTCTAGCTTTGTTGGCTTGCTAGCCACCCAAATTTCAAGCGACATTATGCTGCTGCTGGTGGAGAGCGAGGTGGCAACATTACTGCGCTCAGAAGCCTCTAACGTTAGCTAACGGCAGAGGCAAAGAAACCAAAGGAGGAAGCTAAGAGGAGAAAAAGAGAGGGACCAAGCAAGAGCCTGCCAGACATTGGTGAGAGTTCCGTGAAATAAAACTCTTCAAGCCAGAGTTGTCATTCTTTCTGTTGGACTAATAAGCAACTTGCTTGATGTTTGGCTGTGTTAGCAAAGTTGTCGACTTGCTAGTTTCTGAAGTAATGTAATCATAACACATGCACGTGTACTGCTGTCCTGTTTTACACTCTGACTTACACTCTGAAATGGTAGGGGCACCAAATTGCACATGAAATCTTACATAGATGCTTTAAACGTCAATAATATGGCTTGACCTTCAGAGATTGTTTCTGCTCATTGCTGAATGAATGGATTACAGTTTGTAGAAAAAACTGTGTATGAGAAAGCTGCTTAACCAAATAGCTTGAGCAATATTTAAACTCTATGGAGCGCACGTATTGCTGATAGAATTATAGCATTATGCAATAATCCCAACCTCCATGTGTGCCATGTAAGCCAGCAAAACATTGTCAGTGTGAGATTACACGAGTCCGAACATAAGGTTTGATGTTTAAATATCTTTCTATAAAATATCTTTCGGCATCTTTTAACAAATCCCCTAAAGTGTGACCTTCCAACTTGTAGTTGTGTGGGAGTCAGAAGTAATTAGCCTTCTTGGACTGTAGGTCATGCATGGCCACCTAGGGCAATACAGCAAAACCAATCCCTGAGATGAGTGACAACCTGCATGCAGTGCCTGTACAGTGTGCAACAATGTACGGTAGCCCATTTCTAACAAGTACTGTTACATTTTCTGTGAAAATTTAATGATCCCCTCCAGAGTAATCCCTGCGAGTGTAGTAATGAGTGTGTGCAAGACAGAGATGTGGAGAGAGGGAAAACATGTACGGATGTGTTGATTTGCAAGTGTATTTGCAATCTGGATCCTGACACAGACAGATGCTCAGGCCTGCTCTCTTGTCACTCTCCATCCTGTTGGGGCACTTGATATCTTCATTTTCCTCCAGCTTTGCTGTTCAAAAGGGCTACAGGGCCATTACTGTGTGCACATACTTTAACGATAGCAGAAGCTGCTGATATCATGATAGGATTTCTTTAGGTTACAGCACACAGTTTTTGGATAAAAGCATTTTGAGTTTTAAGACTTTTTTCACATATCAAACATAATTTAGTATGGAAATTCATACTCTCGCTTGAATAACCCCTGTTTTCTGAGGCCAACCACAGGTACAATGTTGGCAATCCTGCACAACATCAATTCTTTGGCTTTTTCACTACAAACTAAATACAGTGAATGGAAAAGACTACATGCCTGTTTAATGACTAACAAATGAAAACATGTTTGAAAAACATATCAGGTTTACTTCAATATTGATAATGTAGCCTGCAGTCATTCCTGATGCTGATACTATGTGGTCATATAGACAGGCTGTCTGGAAGCTGCTGAAACCTTGGACCAGAATAGCTCTGATAATGTATCTGTCATGAATGTGTGTCATCAGGACCTGTTCCCCAGCACACTGTGGAAAATGAAATGGCTGTACTGAGTGCCTGGCCTGCTGTATTTAAAGCTGTTACCATGACTGCATAACTTTAAGCGATACGTGTATACTGTAGCTAACATATGTTATTTAAATACAGTATGCCATATCTCAAAAGGGTAGAGGGAGTGTCATTTATACTGCCATTTTTCAACATGAAGTCAATGTCTAAATGTTGAGAATATCATGGCTTGACAACTCCTGTTAATGAATGGAGAGAAAGCTCTGTGAAGTTTTGTTGAATTGTAAATTGGAGCTCTGTGATTTGTCATCTTTCTAACCAAGTTCACATATCCAGGGGATAAAAGTGGCCTAGAAGCCAGTTCATGTGAGAAACAGCACAGTAGGAGTGAGCTCCTCTCAGCCCTTCCTGCTGAAATGAGAGAGCCAGCTGCAGATACAGCACAAATGCTGCTTTCCCACATTTGCACATGCTCCCAGGAGAAGGGTGGTCAAGTCTTTCTGAAGGACAGACAGAAACTCCTTCACTGCATTACAATGAATAGATATGTGTCTCTGCAGTGATAATGCGTGATCTGGCCCCTTTTTCAGTTATTGTTTTTGGACTAACAGGAGCTAATATATGCAAATTGTCTCATTAAGTAATGCATATACCATTTCGTACAGATGGGGAAGTCATCATGTGCACTAGACAGACTAGATCTTTTCTATTTGACATGCTTAGCAGTGGAGCCCACTGAGAGTCATAAATGTGTGTGGTCCGTCTCATCATCTTGGCTGAGACCTCTTCAAAGCTTTGTGTTTTGTGTCAAACAGGTCAAAACCAGTAAGGTCAAAGGTCCTTGTGATATCCATCAGTCCTCACCACATCTAGCTGTTCTCCAAAGAGCTAAATACGGGTACTTGCAGTTTATACTTAACAAAGATAGTTTAAAAAGACCTTTAAAAATGGGTTGTTTACAAAAAGAGCCACTAAGTAAGTATATATGTGACTTATTCCATCTGATGGGAATGTGATCTGTCCCTTCTTAGCGCTCCATGTAACCCTGCTTTTCCATAATGTAAACAGCAGTTCACTTTGCTAATTGACTTTCTCTGCCCTCTCAGGACAATAGAGTCTGGTTTCTGGACTTCTTTATGACTTCCCCTTTATGAGTCCTTGGTTGATTATGCCTTTAAGGAGCCCTTAATAAAGACTAAGCAAACAGAGCTTTCAGCAGAATACATGGAAAACTCGGATGCTGCTGTGAGGCTTTCTCCCTCCTTATGGCAACATGCCAATCCTATAGCATGGGACAAAGATATAGAGGATGTTCGCCAACACACACAGGCTAAATGAAAAGCTCATGAAAAGCTTTCACTTGAGCGTTCCACTGAGGCAATGAAAAAGCTATTAGTTTAGCCATATAATAAGTAGAAATAATGGTTTCTGTTCAAGTATTTTTTTTCATCTTATAACAATATCCAATAAATCATACATGCATATGTAGTGGAAAACAGAATTGAATAAAGACATATTACAGCAGCTTGAATGGAAATCTGTGCCCCTGTATTGGTTTTTAATGAAATTCCATCTGTACTTTTATCAGAGCCTCACGGCGCCTCGCAGTTAGCCTGTGAATGTAGAGATTTGAAAACTTATATTAATAGCTTATTTTAATATTTTAAGGTAAAACTGCTCAAATGATTTTTCACACCGGGTCTTGGCAGTGGTCTAGTGAGAACGAGAGCCCTCAACAACCACACTGGGCCAACAGAGGGTCATGTTAAACAAAAACCTAATTTCCTGCTTGGCAAGAGTGCTGGGATATTAATCAAGATGAAGGGACTGAAACAGGAAGTGAGGTGAGGGTTTGTAATGTAAGTTGGTGAACTTTTTTTTTGCTATGGAAAGATAATGATGCAGTCAATAAAAAGCTACCTTTCCTTCTGCTTCGCCCCTGACAGAAACAACACCTCTGGTGTCCGCTGCATTTCTTACATTCTTGGCCATTCAAGGCCAGTTAAGCTGGAGACCTCTCATGATTCCCACCCACTGCATATGATCAGCTGTGTGGGAGTCAGAGAGGGTCGAACAAATAACAATGGTGGAGGAAAGTGGTGGTGGAGACACTGACTTCCCTACCCAAGCACCCACCAAGCATCTCGTTTGCCAACAAAAGCAATGTGCCCATCTATTTGCAACCATCTCTCTCTGCATGACACCCAGATTTTCATCACCCACCCATCGGCACAATGCTGGACACTTGCCTCAGCGGGCCGTTTCAATGGACGGAAATTGGGAATACAAAACAAACCAGTAGTGAAAGGACACACGGCTCCATCAGCATCCATATAAACAATGGAGAATCTCCCAGTGTTTAGCTTCTACTTCCTCCTGAAACACAGCACTAACAATGGGGCGCTATTATGACTGACTGTGTTTGCTGTTTCAGCACCAGTTTTTGAATGAGACCAGGATGAGAACACATCTTCATATTGTTTGGCACTGAGCAGAATAATTTAAAGTAGAAGAGGTATTTCTCTGATAAGATATAAAAAAATCCCTAGAGATCATTTGAGCAGAAAAGGCAATGGGAAAGAGAAGAGAAAATGACAATGTAAAATAAACCCCCGCAAAAATAGAATTACCATTGTGCTTGTTCACTGGACTATTATACTACAAAACCCACTCTTCAACCTATTCTTAAACTTTATTGTCCGCAACAAAAACATGAAATAAAAGCAGCGACAGATGCATGACTTGATAAAATCTCAAACAAGGTCGTCAAATGTCATCACAAACTTACTTGTTACAGCTTATTATCTCTCTAACTGTCCACTCGATAAATACTTCCCAACAACATTTCTTACTCTCAGTATATCAGCAATTTATGAGGATGTTTCAACCAAATCAATGAAGATAACATTAACCTGTCGTTGAATGCAGCGCAGAGCCATCTTCTCTGCTCATATTGGTCCCTTATGAGAGATCTAGAAATGTGCAGCCCGTAGCACAAGTGTTTGTTTACATCATAAGAAATTATACTCTCTCTCAGACAAGGGGTCTCCATGGCGTTGATAAGGATCATGGGTATTTATAACACCCAGCAGAGCCTTTTCAGTGAATTGTTTGATAATAATAATTTGGCACACACTAGAGAGGATTTCCGAATCTTAGTGCTTATATTGCCTGTTTTTGCATAATGACAAACAACAGAGACAAAGCCAGCAACACAAAGATTAACAGAGGGCTGTCAAACCCTGGTGCATGAAAATCCCTGCGTATTGAGAGCACAGGACAGTTTAAATGTGGATGGAGATCTTGGTTAGACTATACAAAGAACATCCCCTGAGACTGACATTGTGTGTCCTGTAATTGTCCCGAGTCTGCCTCTCTGGCCACAGTCTCTGCTGGGGCCGACGTCTCATCTCAAAGGCAGAGAGAGGGGAGATATCTACAGACCAATCACAACCCAGTTAGTCAAACCTCCATCAGCTGGTCACAGCTTCATTTCTTATACTTCTCTCACTCCTCCTGGGGAGAAAAGCACAGGGCTGGAGCCAATTCAAAACTACAGGGTTACACACACACACACACACACACCAGAGACAAACAGAGAAAGACCTTGACCTGCTCATTCTCCTCCAAAGCCTCAATGCCAAAGCTTTGGCTCTAAATAAATACAGCCTTCAAAGGGAGAGATAGTTTAGCCCTCTGGAACCAACACTTTGTTTCAGCCCTGGTTTGACAGATAATCCCTCACAAATCCAAAATCTCTGTGGGATTCAGAGTTAGCCAAAGTGGCAGACATATACAGACAAACAAAAAAGGGGCTTACAAAAAAAATGCTAAAACTGGTATCAACTCTGGTATCAGTTTGAAATGCTAATTTGGAAGCAAGCAAGCACTGGACAGGGTAAATGATATCCAGGAGCGAGTCATACAGAATAAATGATAATGTAGATACAAGAATGAACAGTGTATTTTCAGGAGCTGTTTCGGTTGGAATGGCAGGTGAGACTGAAAAGTCGTTACACGCACACACCTGCACATGAATATGCAAACACACAGAAAACACAACTGACACACAAAGCTGTAACCAGGATATTCTATTTGTTTGATCCCCCACTCCTTTTGGTGGACATTTTTAAAGACTCAAGTATAAATGCATGCATTTTGAGAGTAGACAGGTATTTACACCTTCTATCTTCAGGTTTGTTCAACTACTAAAAATAAGCTAATCAACAGGCTATAGATCTATTGAATCAAGTGTACAAATTTCTGATTAGCACAATGAACATTACCTTAAGGGGGCCATAATGCCTTTAAGTATAGCTGAATAGGCACAATAAAAGTCCCAGTATTCAGAATAAGCTTCCAAACCACATGCACATGCCACCTAGATAAATGACTGGTTTTGTCCGTTCAGGTGTCCACCTAAATAATAATAACAATCTTTACACAATAATGATAACAATTGTTATTATCATTGAAAATTACACATGCAGTGTCAGGTTTAATATTCAGTTGTAAACAAAACTGGTAGTTCCTGTATGTCGGCTGCAAAGAATACAGAGGACAGGATCTCTGCCTTCTCAGCGACCTGCAGACACACCAATCAAAAGCCTACCAGTGTGTAAACAGCAGTGAAGCTCTCTCAGCTGGTAAGGCATATGATTCAGGCACTTCAGAGGAAAGGTCACTGTCAGTCGTGTGAAAACAAGAGGCCCTCTCAGTCTCAGTCTGGCTCCTCACAGGGCTGCAACAGCCTACTCATCTGGGCTGCTCTTCATTTACTGCCTCTGGCATTGATAGCCCATTGCCTATTCATCACAGCAAAGATCCAGGGCTAAGATGCCCGTGGGTCTGGTTGATCCACCCATACTGAATGCTGAGGCAAGCCACTGGACAGGTGATGTCAGAGTAGATTAATAATCAGAGTATAAATCTTTTTTCCCCTGCAGGAAATCACAGACCGGGTGAAAGCTCCTCAGGATCTCCTCTTCGCTCTCTGCTTATTGATCTGCAGCAACTTCATTCCCATCATTCACTGTGACAGCAACCACTCACACTTCTGGAAAGTGCAGCAGGGCAGAAAATGTTTAGGCATCACACTGGCATTTTACCTATGGCTCAGCTTCTTGCCCTATTTTGATGTTTAACACGCCAATGAAATATGCCCTTTCCACAAAATGCACCTCTCTCTGACTGACAGTCTTTCAACCAAATGATGGATGATGTGGAGCAGGTGACAGCTCATTTTGTGCCATATAAACACCTCTGGCACATTGCAAAAACAACCACCCCTGCAAATTATTCAATCTAGTATATGTTTAGTCTGAAAAGCTATATTTTCTCTAGGTTCGTTTGACTATTGTCTTCAAAACCAGCCCCTTTAAACAATTTCTCAAATCAGGCATAATTTCCTAACCATTTATAATGGCAGTAGAATACTTACATACTTAATCTTATTTAAAAACATTTAAAACACTAAAGTTTTGAGAGGGTGTGTGCATATTCTCAAAGTGGATATCAGTCTAAATGACTTGTTAAGGGATAATTTTGCACAGTGTGAGTATTAAACATGATGCACTGTGTAGCATGTTTTCATCCATTTACTGTTTGACACATGGTTTGACTTTAGGCAGGTGATGTCTTTTGTGCCATGTGACTGGCATGACCGGTGTCTATCCCGGTTCCCCTTACCTTATTCGAGTAGGGCGGCTTGCCGAGGTTGATGCCATCTCTGATGAGCTTATCCCTGATCATGATCTTCAGCTTCAGCTTGGGGTAAATCACCAGCTCCCTCCTGTTGCCCAGCGTCAGGTTCCTCTGCGCGCCCACGTACCCACCGTTGCGCCCAACCCGGTCACTGTTGTGCTCGGTCCATGACTTGGATCCCCGCAGTTTGGACTCGTACTGGTCCACCATGTGACTGGTATAAATCTCGGCTGCGGGGGGCATCGGCTCCAGGGTGAAGTACAGTCCACTAGCCGTCTCTTGGGCTTCCTCTTTCAGCCTCCTCACTGCGTCGTGAATCCTCTGCCGGTGGTGAGGGATATAGACGCCAATGGCATCCAGGTCGGGGTCTCCTATTTGCTTGCAAACCTCCAGATCGTCATATCCATTATCCACAAAAGACTCGACATACTGAGCAAGCTGGAGGGTCTTCAGCCACTCGTAGACGATGACAGGTCCGTTGCTCGTCATTGTTGCTGTTGCCAGATCGGCTACAACTCGGAGAGAAGAAGACACTAAAGTGATAATTACTTTCCAATTTGGCGTTTCAAACGCATTATAAAGGTGGTTGATAGTGTACGCTTTCACTGAGTATAAGAAAAGTAAAGTAAACTGGATTAAACATTTTTTGGATAATCCATACCAAAGGTTTGGTGACCATCCCCAGCCTTAGGAGTCCGCGGTGTTTAAAGACATAACAACAGAGCCGTAAGTGAATTAAAGGCTCAGTCTGACACAGTCAGTGAGACTGTAACACCTGTCAATATATACAAATGAATATCACTTCAGTTTCACTTGAGGCAGCTTTTAAATCCTAAACGTCATTCCAACATATTGTGTTCTCGCCCACGGTGACTTACCATGCGCAGTCACTTTCAATAATTAGGCTTCCTTAAACAAATAAGGAAGCAGTTGCCTCAAACTATTGTCATTCAAATAGCTGCTCGCCCAGATTTCGGCCGTTACGCACAACTGCTGCCTCTTAAATAGAAAACGTTTTCACCGCTTAGGCAACGCGTTGAAGAAATCTATCGAAACAATGCCAAACGGGCTTAAAAATGAGATTAAGTCTGCACCCGACGATTGACTGCCACCGTACGGCTACGCGTCCAACCGCTCCGTCTACGCGTAGTCCAGTTCTTCAAGCCGGCACATCACTACACTGGAACTGCAGCCAAGAGCCAACACGCTCGCTGCTGCTGGTACGTCCACGCCCCCCAAATCTCACTGTACCCATTTAAAAATAGTGATGCGTGTCCTTTTCCCCCCTCTGCCAACTTGTCACGCCGCCTCGGGGCATTCAGTGGGTCACCAGGTTCCCACCGACTTGGCTAAAGTTGGTCCGAGACGAACACGCGTGGTAAACCTGTCGCACAGTTCATGTGACTATCCTGGCTGCTGGTTTGTGTAACATTATTATTCCCCTACGATGTGATTTCGTCCACCGCACCTCTCTCCCTCTCTCCTCTTGTTCGCTCGCTCATACACACACTCACTCACTCATTCAGCATTTCCATGGTTTGGCTTCTCAACACGCATGAGCTCCCTCTATGTGGTAACCGGGGAACTGAAGATTTCTGGAGCTGATGTAATAGGATAAACTGAGGTACTGCTCGCCTATCCACCCATTTAGCCACCATCTATATCATCAGACATTCCATGCAATTTTCTGTTTGACTTTTCAACATTGAAGAGCAAGTGGAGCAACTATCAGTATCAAATTGCACCACTCGATGCCATCATCAGTAGTATGAGACCAGTCAAACTGTCTGGGAAAACAGAGAGAAAGAACTAAGGCAATAACACTGCTTGAATAAGA
>NC_060159.1:15746083-15779594 GCF_021292245.1 Micropterus dolomieu
ACGTCATTCCAACATATTGTGTTCTCGCCCACGGTGACTTACCATGCGCAGTCACTTTCAATAATTAGGCTTCCTTAAACAAATAAGGAAGCAGTTGCCTCAAACTATTGTCATTCAAATAGCTGCTCGCCCAGATTTCGGCCGTTACGCACAACTGCTGCCTCTTAAATAGAAAACGTTTTCACCGCTTAGGCAACGCGTTGAAGAAATCTATCGAAACAATGCCAAACGGGCTTAAAAATGAGATTAAGTCTGCACCCGACGATTGACTGCCACCGTACGGCTACGCGTCCAACCGCTCCGTCTACGCGTAGTCCAGTTCTTCAAGCCGGCACATCACTACACTGGAACTGCAGCCAAGAGCCAACACGCTCGCTGCTGCTGGTACGTCCACGCCCCCCAAATCTCACTGTACCCATTTAAAAATAGTGATGCGTGTCCTTTTCCCCCCTCTGCCAACTTGTCACGCCGCCTCGGGGCATTCAGTGGGTCACCAGGTTCCCACCGACTTGGCTAAAGTTGGTCCGAGACGAACACGCGTGGTAAACCTGTCGCACAGTTCATGTGACTATCCTGGCTGCTGGTTTGTGTAACATTATTATTCCCCTACGATGTGATTTCGTCCACCGCACCTCTCTCCCTCTCTCCTCTTGTTCGCTCGCTCATACACACACTCACTCACTCATTCAGCATTTCCATGGTTTGGCTTCTCAACACGCATGAGCTCCCTCTATGTGGTAACCGGGGAACTGAAGATTTCTGGAGCTGATGTAATAGGATAAACTGAGGTACTGCTCGCCTATCCACCCATTTAGCCACCATCTATATCATCAGACATTCCATGCAATTTTCTGTTTGACTTTTCAACATTGAAGAGCAAGTGGAGCAACTATCAGTATCAAATTGCACCACTCGATGCCATCATCAGTAGTATGAGACCAGTCAAACTGTCTGGGAAAACAGAGAGAAAGAACTAAGGCAATAACACTGCTTGAATAAGATCTGTCTGCTCTGTCCAAATGGATGCCAAGCTGCCCGGTGCTGATGCATGCTTTATCAAACGTGAGCTGACAGCTTGTTAGGGGTCAGTTTGATACAATCACCGTCTCAGCTTTTGGCTGGAAGTGATTTGCCTCGGCCCATTATGACATGCAGCAGGGCTCGAGAACAAACACACGGGTTGGGGAGGAGTGGGGAAGCATATCAAACAGGCGCCTTCTGGAGGAGCCGCATCAGAAACACGCCAAAAAATGCATGTCAGAATGTCAGAGGAAGCGGTGTGTGTCAGTGTAGATCCTTCATCAGTCCGATCAGACTGAGTTAGTTGACGTTTCCTGTGATTTACCTGTCTGCTGCTATCATTGTAATTACTCAGAATTGCTCTATTGTCCCTCATGGTTTGTAGAAACTCATATAAAGTGGTTTGACTGACAGGAGCGAACAGGGTTAAAGGTGCGATTTGATACATTAGAGCTTGTATACTGATTGACATTACATTCTATAATGAATATTCAGCTACAAACAAACCAAAATATGTGTTTTTATACTGTAGTGCTTTATGTTTGTTGGTACAGCTGTAATACAGTGTGACCTTCATAGCAATACACACAATACCATCATATGGAAACAATAAAAAAAAGTTTTGGACAATACCAGAATATGCCGAGAGGAAAAATCAGCTGTAATGTCTCAAATTAGGTAGAATGTCTGCACATTTACCAGGCATAATGTAAAGGCTCAGGACAACCATGGTGATTAGGAGTTTAAAAACAGTGGTATTACCTTTCAACATTCATTCTGAACACAAAGCTATTACAGTATTTTTTCCAGCTCTCGTACATAGGATTAAAACTCACACAGCTCTGCCCTCCCAATTGTTCTGGGTGAAGACATGTCATTCGATCGGTTTCAGGAGCAGGGGATTACGAAAGTAAAATGACAGATGGAACAAGGAGACTGCTGCTCTCTATGGTGGGTGGACTCCGAGAGCGTACTGGCAGTGCCAGGATTGTTGTGTTTCCACTCTACTGCCCAGGGCCATGGAGAGCGACCAGCGGGTGCAGAGAGAGGCAAGGGTGGCTACCTAACACTAGTGTCTCGCTGGCTCTATGGAAATACATAGGACTGTTTGTTTGTAAGGCAATCATCTGAATCACCTATCTTTTTTTTTTTAAATATTAATTGTAGTTACTGTATTGAACTTTGATGTCTGTGACTTTTATTTAGTCCAGATAAAATTAAACAACAAATACATTATAGAATAGACAATAGTTTATTGCAGTGTTTCAACTTTTCGCATCAGTGGTTGTTGGACCAGTTGGGACCATTTCAACCAAAGAGTAATTTTCCCGAAGTCCTGAAGACTTACAATTATCCAGTAAGTCGCATCTTCTTTCAGAAGAAGAATATGTTTTTCAGCTTTACTTTCCTATTAATCATCTTGTGACCCCTCAGATTTATCTTGTGACCCCTTGTGGGAGTCATTGGGAACCACCGGTTTAGTGTGTAAAATGTCAGAAAATATTGAAGAAATTGCCTCTTCAGAGAAGCCAAACTGATACCCCTAACAGTCCAAAAACCCTGAAATATTCCAATTCAGTGATATAAAATAAAAAGTGCAAAAACATACCATATTTGAGAAGCTCAACCAAAAACTGTGTGTGTAAATCAGCAATCGATTATCAGAACTGTTGTCAAATAATTTTATGTAGATCAACCCATTTATTTAATTATTTGACTAATTGCTTTAGTACCAACACACTGGATGATGTAACTTTTATATGGATTTTCAATTCAGTGGGACTACATAAGTTAAGTGCACCATCATAGAGTTAGTGCTGTTTCATTGCTTTGTAGTGACATAAAAAGGTAGTCTATGCCCATTTCAAGCAATAGACTCATTGCTCTTCCCAGTGAGTGCAGCAGTATTACCCTGGAGCTAGCGGGCGGCTGCCACATCAATAACATCTCAATAACCATCCCTTAATAAAATCTGAAATGGGCAGCCTAGAGCATTAGAGCTGGGAAATATGAATATGTGGCAGTGAGAGTGTACATTAGCATTGGCTCTGGTAAATATGTACAGGCTGCTTTGACTGTGTTGATTGAAAGAGTGTGACTGCGGCGGGTTGAGGGAAGAAAAGCTCCAGCAGACACAGCTGGAAGGTGAGAGGAGATAGATACAGCCAGACAGACTAAAGTCGCTCTGCTGACAGCCAGGCTTTCTCTATGCTAATAATTTGTGCTTTGTGTTTTAGCTTCACCATAAAAAAAAGGGAAAGACTTGTGTATGAGAAGGTGGGGATTTTTGTTGGGTGAAATTTTAGGGTCTCTTTGGCTTCAAACGTCTAGGTTGCACCTTTCAAGACCTCAATTTTAAAATCCTTTGAAGCAGAGAATGGCTTCTGTCCACCTAGCTGCAGAGGCGCCATGAAGGTCATGGATGTCGGATTCTAGGTCAAGGCTTTTGCGGGTGGCTATCTGTCAGCCTCTGATAGTTATGTAGACTCTTCTGCCAGCAACACAGCCAACACAGATCACAGTTCATGCTTTGAATTGAATGTGGTCATGTGGTAGATATGGTTAAGCTATTTCTGACCACCATTCCTGTAAAGATTTATGGTCAGTTTTTCCTGTTGCCAAAGCAGTATTAAATTAAACATTTTGATTTTAAAATGAAATTAGTGTGTATAAAACTGTAAATAGCAACAATAACCTTTTTTTTAATGAAAAGCGGGCAGGTGTATTACTGGTTTTGCCTTGTCAAAATCTTTTTTCTCCCTCTCTTTCTGTTACAGATTTATGGCTTGGCTGGAGATGATTATTCAAGAACAGCCAAGACTAGTCGAAACAATGAGCTGAGAGCGGGCTGATTACTGCATATCACATTTGGCTTCATCAAGAACAGAAGGTAGTATTCCAATGTTTCTGGAAAATAAGTTTCTCATGATGGGAAAAATTTAACCTGAAAATGAATTCTCAGTATTGTACATGAAAACACAGGAACAAATTGGGGAGTAGGAGAAAAACAATTATTATGATAATTCGTTCTGTGGTGAACCTGACTAAAATCAGTGCTAAATCCACATTGTTTTTATTGTCTTGGGATGCAATTATGGGCAACAACTGAATGAGTTATTTTTGCAGGCTTAAAAATGAAGGCACTCTCTCTGCCCGGTGGTTCAGGGCATCTAGTGGATTTTTTCAGCCTTCTGGGATCTTCAGTGGAGCGAGAAGGAAAGAGCTTGATCTGTCTTTATGCACTTTTAATTACAAGCGGCTGGCTGGGCTGCAACCTCTAGAGACCAGAGGTAAAGCAAACACTTCGGGACCAGCTGCCATGCCGCTGACAGCTCAATATCAACCTAAATATCCCCAGTCCCGCAGGGAGATGGACGGTGGCAACCTGGGATTAATGCAAGGGTCGCATGTCTAAGCATATCAGCTGAAGACACCTGCCAATCACCAGGCAGAATCAGCCAGTAAAGGCAACAGGTCAGTTGTCTATGTTAGCATTCCCACAGGAGTCATAAAAGTGATGCCATCAATCAAACTACTACTATGAGTTGCAGTTGGAGCTAACTTCTCAACAACTCCTGGGGTCTAGTTCAATAAGAGCTGCTGGTGGTGATGGACGGATCTCCGATCAGACAGTAGTGGTGATTACTTTCTGTGGAACACAGGCTGATGGAGTGCAGACTTATTTTAAACTCCCCACTCCCGCAACTTGGACCACACTGCATTTTCAGCTCCAGAACAGGACTGGAAGGAGCCCTGCAGCTTTTATATTTGAAACTGAAAAAATATCTGCAAAACAGTGAAACAGATCTTTGTCTTTCCTTATTGACTCTGCACAAAACAGAAAGTCTTTGGCATCCTGTTTTATCCCTTCAGCCTGATTATAAACTGGCAGTATACATTAATAGCTAAAAGCCTTTCCCAAGGAACAAAACAGGAGGAATATAAAAGAGATGATGTTTGTGCAGTGCAAGTGCAGAGACCCACTACAATAAAGACATTGCTAATTAAAACTGCTCGTGGTACAAACCAGCAGTTAAAATGAATTGGACGTATTGTGCCGAGAATTAAAAACTCACATGGCAGGCTAATGAGCTGAAAACATTTTGGCAAACACAGAGAAACTGCTTTCATAACAGTTAATACATTAATTTTATTAAAATGGGTCAGACTGTCTTCAAACACTATTTGCGTGCGCTGAGCTTCTTTGTGTCGAACCATGTTACAAACAGAAGTCCCAGCAAAACATAAAAATGCCAAAATCCCACAAACCAAGTAACCTAAGAAACCAAGCTGCTGCTTTGTAGTCTTAAGCTGTTATCATGGAAACCCAGGCTTTACCAAAGAGTATTATCAGGCAATATGACTCATGTTATTGCCTTTGGCAGTACTTTAATAAGACCCAGCTAACCTGTGACCTGAGTTTGCCGCAGCAGAGGTAGTCGTAGGAGAGATTTGGTGGCTCAAAGGGCATCGACATGCCCACAGGAACCGCCATTTAATTCCCAGTCAGCTGCACTGATATACCATCACAATGAACCAGAGTCCATGTCATTAGTATGGACGGCCATGCACCGAGCAAGCACAGCAGCATAAGTGGATTATGTATATATGCAAATTTTTTAACACATGGCCACTGGCAATTTGAGACACGCAACTGTAAGTAGCGATATAATGCATAAATGGGTGGTATATTTCTCTTTCGGAATTGGGTACTTTATGCCGAAACCTTGGCAAGCATTTTCACACAGAGACACAAATACAGTTGTATATGGATACAACTAATTTAAAATACACTGGTATGTTCACAAAAATATTTGCCTTGATACTCATCACATTTATAACATTCACTCTTCCCCTTTCTCCCTCTCCTGTCTCTCTCACACATACATACAAATACCTACACATCAACCCCCAGAAACCACTTGCACACCTGTTGATTAAAGGTTAGAGAGCTGTAAATTAGTTAGTCTGCCTATGAGTTTGCCCGGATAATACTATATGAATGCCTCCTCTCCCATGCTGACTTTAATTACAGATGTTAAGGATAATATAGCGGGGTCAGGGTCTGGCTAGAGACAAGCTTGAGGATCTCTGACAGGAGATATTGACTAAAGGGAATCGCAGTCAGCCACATCACCTCGTGATCTACGACTTATCTCAGAGCACAATGGCACCCAGAGGTATAAGGTTTAACTGCCAAACCGGGCGGCTAGCTGAGAGATGACTGCTGCACTGAACATTGAGGAGATCTGTTAAAGATTGTTTCATTGCTTGAGACAGATGAATTGCACCAGACATGTAATCAAATCCTGAGAGACAATAAAAGACAAGGCGATTGAGAGAGATGGGAAAGTGGACCTCAGCTAGCACCTTGCGTATATTTGTGAGTCAATGTGTGTGTGTGTGTGTGTGGGGGGGGGTATGTAGGTCTATGCGCCAAAGGGAAGGTTTCTGGCTGATAAATGAACCGTCACGTGACTTCAGAGAATGTTTTATAACAATCCCCTCAGCAAAGCAGTGGTGCAGAAAGCCCAATTAATAAAGATTAGCTCTTTTTTTCACAGACCTCGTTTCCTGTCTTAATTAAAACAAGGTGATTGAAAATGAATGAATCATTATGCAGATATGTGAAGGTGTGTTTAAAAAAAAAACATCTATGAAATAACATCCTGATAATGACTGACGGCACAAGATAAAAACATGTTTTGTAAAGGATTATAGGTAACTTAATGTCTTGGCTGACAGACATAGGAGCAGATTCACCACAGTAGACAAACTATATCATAGATATTGAATGACAACTTGTTTTTAATTTATCTCAAACACACTGAAGGAAAAAAAACTGAACTGCAATTGGGCTTTGGAAATGTTTTATTTTTATTTTTATTATTTAAATAAAATAGAGAAATGTAAAGTTTCTACTGTGTTTCCACTTGGATTTTTGATGTTTGGAGAAGACATGGTGCATAAAGAAGCCAACTGTATTTGTAACTAAGCTGCAGGTTCACCCATAGCCAGTGTCTGTACCTCAGGAGGACTGAAGACAAAAGAGCAATTAGACACAGCAACCACAGAGTCTCACTGCAATAAATCTAGTCTCAAATGGATGGGATGATAATGGCTGCGAGCCCAGGTTTGTTAACATGTTATATTAATGAATAGGCCTCTGAGCATTTGAACTATCCACAGGGTCCTCATGATCTATGTGACTAAAAACACACCATACAGAACAGGGGAAAATTCTCATATCTGGGCAAAAGATGATTTGCTGGGTGAAAATAACTGAGAATGTGCATAATTAAAATAATTTAATGAAATGAACCATATGTCATGAACCTATGCTGTGAAAGATGAGGTAAAGTAAATGGGTTATCGAACACAAGGTTCGATGGCAGTATTAATCTCTGCAGTGCCACAGAGAGGACAGAATAAAGGTCCATTTTTCATTAGGGGTCATTATGGGTGACAATGATGGCTGTGGATGAGGATTCCGTCATAACCCAAATGATTTCCCAACAAGGGCATGACACATCAATCAGGTTGGGCTATGAGCTTGGCCTCAGGAAGATCAGCTCATCTGTTATGGTACACTAACATTTTACTTCATATTTAGAGAAAAAAACAGAAATGCTGAAGAAAGAAATATAAGGGCCATTTAAAAAGAAAACAATGTCAAGTCCAAAGTGTATTTTCCTATATAATCATTGCCAAAATAACAGACTTTGACTTGTATGATGTTTTCATAAAATTCCACAGAGAACTTGATTCAAAAACTGATACAAAAAAGTTTTAATATACTGTATGCATATACAGGAGCAATGGACGCAATATAATCAGCACCTTTCAAAAAAATAATCTTTGTGAAGTTTTTCTTTTGACGGTGTTAGAATGGTGCTTCATGACTAGTATTTGAGATCCTAGTGTGTGGTGTTGTTTCACTGGATTGTATTGCATTTGAAGGTGTTCCCATTATTTTGTCCCCAGTACTGACCCCTTTGGAGAGGCCTCTCAGATACACTGTCACTGAGCCATTTCCTGGGTCCATCCAACCAATCAAAATCTGTAATGACCAATAGAAGAGACATCATTTGCAAATGACTTGTATGCGGGTACTTTAAAAATATTTTGATATAAAGTGCCTAACCAATATCTCCCCCGCTGCTCCACTCCAAATGAAAGACTCCACTAATGAGATCTATTTTACTGTACATAAGTTGACCTGAAAAATTTCCTTTTTCAAATAATTCAGCGCAGGACTTAATTGAAATTGTAGATGAGCTCTTTTTGGAATACATTACTGAGGGAAAGTTCTGGCTCTGTTGAGGAAAGTTTGTTTTAAGCTCCAGGGGAAGAAGAAAATATTGAAATTACAGGAAACTGCATCCAAGAAATAGACGGCTGGATTTCAGATAAAGCTAAATACCGTGTATATATGGAGCTCACAGAGTGGCGGTAATGTGAGATGTTATGATGGCGTGTGGGGAGGTTTTGGTTAGATGTAAGGAAACTTTCACATAGTGAGTATTCAGGGGAGCATATTTATTAGTGACACTGCGGGGTGGGGGCAAAGATAATGATTGAGTCTGATGATTTAAGCTTTTTTATATTACATTTTCTGCTCAAGTAAGCTCCTTCAAACATGCTGCACAATTAAACAAAGAAAGGACTCTACTACATTTGATGTACTGCACAGGACCCACAGGACCTGAAAGTCTCACCTTACAGCATGCAAGCGTGCACACATGAAAGGCTCCTGCACTCTTATGCATGCATGTACACACACAATCTGCCTCAAACAGCACATTTTTAATACTGGTCCATCGGGGGCTGGCTTTGGTGTAGAGTCTGACAGACGCTGTTTGATCTCAGTAAGACACTGTTCCCTGTTGGATATCAGAAGCTTGTCTGGGCAGATCACAAGCTGCATCTGAGGTATTTTTATTTATTGGAACACACTTTGGGCTCATAGGAAATTGGCCTGTTGGGCAACTTACCTGCTAAAAGATGAGAACATTCTGCAGACACAGAAGTCATTGGCACAGCCCCCACTATTGTAGCAATGGATATAGCCTACTGTTGGGTTTGGCAGTGGCAGCTTCTGGTCCGCCTATGAACACGCAGAATATTGAACACTCGGTTCCTGTGGTGAAACAACACTAAATCCCCCAGGGGCATCAGAGCAAAACTAAACAAACACTGACAGATCACTGGCATTTCATTAATATGAAATACAGAAATTCTTAGAGATAATCCCTTAGAAAGATACCATGCCCACCGAGCTTATTAACAAAGAACCAGGCCTGGTTTTGTGTGAAAAAAGTAGTAGTGAACATCAGGGTATGACTGAGGGATGAATGATGAGTTGACAGGATAAACAGACTGCTTTGTGCCCTTGTCTGAACACAGTCAGTGTCTGTTTTTAGCAGCTGACAATCAGCTTTAGTGGCTGTAGCCTGAACATTCTTGGTCCTGGTTAAACAAATGTTAGTCTTGTTGACACGACAGTGAGGTGAAATTTGGTCACAATTTCAGGGCCTACTGCGCAGGCAGTGTGAGACAAAATAAATATAAATTAAAACAAAAAATCTTCCAGGAAAATCCTAGATATGCTTGTGAATACTGGAATTCTATTTCATATGCTCTAGCCTGTAGCACTGACACCTGTATGATTTAGTAGTTTATGTTGAGGTGAATAGCCCAACATGGTAGCCTCCTAAACAACTCAGTTTAAAACCACTTAAAGATTAACACTGGGCGTACTCACACTAGGCCCGGCTGCCTTGTACTGTGCCCGAGCACGATAGTCCCCCCTCCCCACTCCCCCACTGGCCTGCGCTCACACTGTGCCTAACGACCACTTTTACGTCATCAATCAGTCAGTGTTTCCCATACATTGATTTGTTTGTGGTGGCCCGCCACACTATCAGTGCCAACTGACACATATTGCTATGTGATTTTTTTCCTAGTCCTATTTAAAATCGTAGTTGATTGCAGAGTGCTGCACATATTCCCGCAGCACCTTGTCTTCCTCTCTCCCTCTCTCTCTCTCATGAACACCACTGCACAAATCTGTCCAACACAACTGTCAATGTCAGAGACCCACCTTAAAAAAAGTTAAGAAGAGCTATGGCAACATTAGATCACAGCTGGGTTGTCGAGGTAAGCACTCTGTACATAGCTGAAAGTCAATATCGACTGTCATTCTGTGAAAAAAAAGCGCTCTCTCTCGCACGGCACTGTGGAGTTTGTGTCAGGATTCCGTTAGCAACTCCAGCACTTTGGGGGTTAAACGTGCTCGGGCATGGTACGGATCGCCTAGTGTGAGTGCACCCTAAGTCTACAGCCATGCTAGCAGTTCTGTGAGGCTGTAGCTACTTAGGAAATGCGGTGCTTGAGTTTTGTGCTATCATGCTCATATTTAGCAGTTATAATGCTTGGGCCTACTCTACAACCAAAACACAAGGGTGCCAAAAGCTTTCCTCACAAGGTCATGAATCTGATTTCTCATCCAGCCCCCTGAGAAATAGCAGAGTTCTGGGTGTAGGCCCTGCTGCTTGAGAGCCATCTAATTTAGAGGTTTGTTTTGTTTTAACACTGACGTTTTGCTACATACCATAATGTGAAATTTCCACATCTGTAATGGTTTATCTGCAAAAGTGCCTGCATGAGTTAGAGACTGAGTAGCGAGGGGTCAAATGTTTGAACTAATTTTCTCTTCGGGGCCCTCAACACCCTCAAACCAATTACAGACTAATATTCAATGGCATGTGGAATAGTTAACAGACTGGCAGAATAGCAGAATCTATAAGTAGAACATATCCATCATTATAATAATACTCCTATTTAAATGCATGAACAAATACTTTGCTGCAGGGGGTGTCACATGCATTTATATAAGGGGCTCGAGTTTGTGTTGTGAGTGCTGTGCAGATATTCTTTGTGGTTACAGTTAAACACTAACTATTGTGTGGTCCTTTGTAAAGAGGCAAGGTTAATATTTCAAGGGATCTTCCAAGTTAAAAATGACTTTGTCTATGAGCACAATTTCTCCTCTCAAAAAATGGACCCAAAGTAATTAATTTGCTTTAAGTCCATACAGTACACTGAACATCTTAAGCATAAACAAGGTCACTTGCTGAGGGGCAACACATTCCACATGCCAGATAAGAAAACTCATTTTCTTGTCAGGAGTATTAGGAAATGTTTTCACACAAACAATTTCATACTCCTCTGCCTCTATATTGTCGTTTTTCTCCATTTGCTTCAAAAAAGTCAGAGCATTGGTCTCATTCCAGATGCAGTAAGACTGACTAGAGTACTGCACATACCCAATGCCTGTTTTGTGTCTAAGCCTGCTGGGATTGCTTCTTTTTCTCCTTCAGCTGTGTTAGTGTGAAATGGCTTTTGTAAGGGGCTGTTTAAAACTACAGTTAGTGCAACATGTTGAGCACCAGCGTTGGTGGATTGTTATGCACTGATGGGAAGCTGTGATCTTTGGTAGAAATTACAGCTAAGTGTGTGAAATTTTCAAATGGTCAATCCAGCGTGGCTGTATGCAGAGCAGAATAAGGTGTGAGTCATAAAAAGTCCGCAATTTCAAATACTTTTCAGAGCAAAACAGGTGAGTCATTTACTAGACTCAAGGCGTGGGCTACATGCCTCCTCTGCTTCATTATCATGCCATTTTATTTTTACCAGCATAGATCCTGCACAAAGCAGAATTTAAGGTGTTCTTCAATGCGGCAATGTCACATTCATGTAAATATACATGTACATGGAAGCATAGCTTGTTAAAATGAAACAATGAAACCTTGCTCTAAATGGGGGTAAAAATATATTATTTACCATACCATACCATAATTATATATTGTTTATTGCATTTTTAATCAACCCTATTACAGGATAATAACTTATTGTAGTAATTACACTAAACTGAAATAGTAATAATAGTAATTGTAGCAGGAGTCGTCAAGCAGGAACGTGGGAGGCGTAGGCTTGTAACCACTGGAGAGAGGACAGAGACGAGAAAGCACAAACTGTGGTGGAAGGAAAAATTTGAGTTAGGAATATGCATTAAAGAGCCATGAGTGCATACAGATGGAGAGGGAGAGGAGCTTAGTGCATCATAAAAAGTCTCCTGGTAGTTTCGGCCTATAGCAGCATAACTAAGGGATGGTTCAGTGTTCAACTGAGCCAGCCCTAACAATTTTATCAAAGAGAAAAGAGAAACATCTTAAGCCTACTCATGGATATGGTGTCTGCCTCCCGAACCCAAAATGGGACTTGATTCCACAGTAGAGGAGCTTTATAGATGAAGGCTCTGGCTCTCATTCTACTTTTGGAGACTACAGGAACCCTGCATTGTGGGAGCACAGTGTTCTAATAGTGTAATAAGGTACTATGAGCTTTTCAAGATATGATGGTGCCTGACCATTAAGAATTTTGTATGTGAGCAGAAAGATTTAAAGTTCTATTCTGGATTTTACAGGGAGCCGGTACAGCAAAGCTAATGTGGAAGAAATAAGATCTCTTTTCCTAGCTCTTGTCATTGCACGTAGAGCAGCATTACAGATCAGCTGGAGAGTTATAACGGATGTATTCACTCAACCTGATAATAAGAAACTGCAACAATCCATCCCAGAAGTAACAAATGCGTGGACTAGTTTTTCCGCCATCATTTGAGACAGAATGTGCCTGAGTTTTGCAATGTTACGTTGGTAAAAACAGGCAGTCCTTGAAGTTTGTTTTAAGTGGGAGTTAAAGGACATCACCTGTTCAAAGCCTAATCAAAGATAACTCCAAGATTCCTTACAGTGGTGCAGGAGACCAGGGCAATGTCATGGAGTAACTATCTCTTTACATAATGTGTCTCAGAGATGTTTGGGGCCAAGTACAATAATTTTAGTTTTGTCTGAGTTTAACATCAGAAAATTACAATATAGTGCTGATAACAAATCACACAACTGATTGGCAACTATTTTCTCAAGGATCTTATAGAGACAGGGGAGGTTAGATAGTTGGTTAAAACCCCTGGATCAAGAGTGTGCTTTCTGAGAAGAGGCTTAATGAACTTTAAAAGACGGTGGTACACAGCCTGTTAGTAAAGACAGATTGAGCGTATCTAGTAAAGAAGGGTAAAACTTCTTTAAGCGGCCTCATTGGGAAGATCAATGGGAACAAAGCAGTCTGAATATATATCAGGTTTTGCAGATGTTTCTAAGGCTCCTGAGTCTGTAAATAAATCAGTACCGGTTGAGGGCAGGACATGATGACTTTTGTTTCTTATAATTTGAATTTTATCATTAAAGAAGCTCATGAAGTCGTCAGGGCTATAGGAATACATGGCTCAATAGAGTTGTGACTTTCTGTCAGCCTGACTACAGTGCAAGACAAGGCAAGGGCAAGAAAACATTTTGTAGGAACACTGATAGATTGAAGAGCAGACTACCAGTAGACCTTAAAGTATAGCAGTCATCCCCGCTGCCATAAACCATTCCCTACAGAGGGCCAGCTATTTACAGCAAATAACTGGCTTTATGTGGAGGTGGCTAAGATATGCAGAGTCACACAGAAGAAAATCCTTGTCTCTTGAGGGCAGATTAAATAAACAAAATGGATGTATTCCACAGATTTAGAGGGATGTGGTTAATGCTAACTGCAAATACATGTATTGATATTCTAGGAACACTAAAATTGTCCAGGCAAAGGAAATGTTACTTAAAATTTAAGTTAAGTGAAGTCTGTTTATTTATACAAGGCATATATCAGGTTCAATTAAAATCAGCTACCTTGAGATGACACTTGCTTTAGGACTAGTAATTATTTTGTTAGTAATTATTTTATTATATCAAATGTAAAATGAGAATAACATTACAGGCCAAATAACCAACAATGCAATAACAACACACACAACGCATCACACCACATTACAGAAAAAATTTAAATGGCTCAGCCTAAAATAACAACAATTAAGTACAACCGCCACACTACCCTCCTAGACTCTGCTATGTTTCACACTTTGTTTTGTGTAATACCATGCTGGTAGGTATGAAAGATTACAGGCGCAGTTAGAACAGTGGTAAGTGCTACTAAGTCCTCACTTAACACACACAGAATTGTCTGTCCTTGCCTTATCACTCCGGACTCACAGGGCAACGTCATACTCGTACGCAGTTTGTTTTTATTACTTACACACTGTGAAAAGTGTCAGGCAATAAAACAGAAGAGTGCTCTCTATGTTCTCTTTCCCTTCCTTTGGTATTTCTATATATCTTTCATTCTAATATGTTCTCTCTTTGATTTCCTCCAATTGGCTCCTGCTATTTTCTTATGCGGCGAATTTCATAGTCTCTTCATGTAGTAAACAGCATTGCCTCTGAAGGCTAGTATATGTCTGGTCTTGTTGTAGACAGCCATTTGTCAGAACACATCTGTATTGGACATACTGTATGTGTCAGCTAAGAGCAGGTGGCAAGCAGGATCATCTGGATTCTGGAGTCATGTACAGTCCAAATACCTGAGTTTTTGTCCATTTGTCTGGACTGGGCCCACTCAGTTTCAGATCAGAGCCTATGTCATGTTTTTCAACACATTAGGTGCACATTTCCTCACCTCTATAGATAAATGGAATGAAAAAAAGTATAGACAAACAGGTGTTTTCATTGATGATGCATATCAAGTACATTGCCACTTTACTAATACAAGCCAGTGTTGCAAATGTCTAAATAAGCAGTTGGTCGCACAGAGGCACTGGCTCATTATCAACAAACCAAACACAAAATTCAGGGTTGGGGATAGGTTAAAAAATGACACTGGATAAATAAAGAAGGCAATTTACATGCAAATGAAACTGCAGCCATTTGCTGTAACTGCCATTTGTGCAGCTCATCCGAAATGATACAATGGCAGCACCTTTAAACTGCAGGGAGAAATAACATTGACAATGGGCTAAAAATTTTAAGATCTTGAGTGTTCAATATATTGCCTTGTCAAATGTGGTTCAGCCTGACAGTTAAGCAGCTTTTAAATTACTGCATTAACCTTGTTTATCTTTAAGATCTGCTCAAGAATCAGTCAGACACATGGAATGAATAGCATCCCATTATTTGAGCTATTTTGAGTTCACACTTCAACTTGCAGCTGCACTGATTGAAAAGACTGCCAACGATTTGTGTTGGCATAGCCAAACTCATTTGAAATCCAAATCATTCTGATCACAGGCTAGCCCAAAAATACTTATATTCAATGGCCGCATCATAATTACAGCAAGATGAAAGGTTTTGAAGTGATTTTGGGAAGCATCAAGAGAGTGCGTTTTCTTTCATCTTTGAGATGTAGAAGCAGGGATACAATAAACACACACCCACACACACATACAGTACAAGCAGACACAGGGATTTATTTTAGAGATTAAAATATTCCATACTGGCTGTTATCAATACCCTCCTACAAAGCCACCTTTACTTGTAAGAACTATTCAGGTTTAACTTTCTTTGAGCAAAACTAACTATAAAGATTATTCAAAACTGATATTTGTTTTCTGTTATACTTGGTTATGGTGCTAAAATGTATAAAAGGAAAATAGACCATGAAGCAGAGTATGCTATGGTAACGATTGACAAGTCGTTACCATGGTGATCTGTCAATCAGGCTAGAGTGACTCACACCCACGGTACTGTATAAATTTATCCAGCGTAGCTGAAAAAGCTTATTAGGGGTTGGCTGTTCATTTTCTCTGGTGAGTACATTTAGTCTTAAGCCTGTTTTTTGCTAGACATCCCGGTTAAAATGACAGTTACCGTGAATTATAGATGCACCTAGCTAAGTAAGCTAGCTAGCGCCACATAGTCTCTTCCAAATATGGTCACGTCCGGTGCCACTAGTTGCAAAAATCAACATGGCGGCGCCCTAATGACCAAGCTCGAGGCTTTAAAACGGCAGTCCAAAACCAATGGGTGATGTCATGATGACTACATCCTCTTCTTTTATACAGTCTATGGTGTGGCTACACATTTTGACAAATAAACGCAGGTCTCAATTAGAAGCCTGGTCTGGTTGTTATAGAAGTTCTCACGGTGGAACTCATCTTGAAGCCCACCAGGTCACCTAATTGTAAGCTGCTTAGATCACACATACAAATATAAATGTTTAAACTTTTGTCAATATGGAATTGCTACACATTGTACATCGTTTAGATTCTCCACAATGCAATCACGTTTAAATTGTGTTCAAAAAGTTAATTATACGGAAACAATGAGCACCAAAGTATAATTCATTCAGATTTACTGGCATGGTAAAGGAATTAGACACCTGTCCCAAAATAGGCAGTTCAGAGTTCAGTGACTTTAGCAAATAAAAGCCTGGCAATTCATTGAAGGTTTATGGTATGTCAAGTGTAATCAAAGTGTGAGCTCTAAATGTACCAAAGTCATCATAAAGTGCTAACAATATTGCAAAATGGATGCAGAAGTAGTATAATTTCTTAAACATTTCTTTTCAAGAGAAATTATGTGAGCAAACCATCAAGGTATATTCACTTTGCTCTCCGGTGCCACTACAAACACTGTGTCACACTGGCTGTGTGATATTGATTCCTGGATTGATTTTGCAGACACATTGCTCAACTTTCTAACAATTTTATGTGCCTGCCGCTTTTGGTGTGATTGGTACTGCTGTGAGTGGCCTTGCTCCCTGTCCCCAGTGGGATGGTTAGCTGAGGGCAGCTCTGCTTGAACAACACTGAGCAGCAGTGGGTTAGGAGTACTAGAACACCATTGGGAAGAAAGGCCATTTCTAATGAGCAGATCGGGGATTCTCGTGTGGTAAAGACGAACTACAACAAAAGAAGAGGGACAGAAAGGATCACCATGAATGCAGAGATCGGACTCAAGGCTTCAGTGGCTGTTTTTGTACCAATCCTCTTTCCTTTTAATGTAATATTCATGGTGTAACATATTTCATTTACAGGAAACATGCGAGACAACATCATGTCGGTAAACTAAAAGAATTCTTCTGCTTTGAAGGTGTGCGGTAACATACCACTTTTTTTATTACCATAACAAAGTTTACACTCCAAAGGCATAGCTAAACAACTGACAGCTTGAAGGAGCTGCTCCGTGTTTCTTTACATCTTTGGATTCCCGCTAAGGTCCCACAGCGGCTTCTTTTGGAAAGAAGCAGTTCAGCAGAGGCGGAATGTCTTACGTGCATGAATAATGCATCTGTTTAGACCGTTGTTTGCTTAGTTTGTCTTTTTGCGCTTGAAGGACTTGTCAGTGGCAAAGACATAGTTTTTAATTCAAACAGTTTCAGAGGCAACAAAGGATGTCTGCCGAATGCCCTGTCTGTTTAGCATCAGTCTCTCTGAAGGCAAAACTAACTAGTTTGAACGAGCTACAGTTACGGAGTCCATTCCAGAAAGCAAAGACACTTTTGATTCGAGATTGTTGTTCTTATGATAATAGCTAATATCCACATTTGTATAATATCATAAAGGAAAAGAAAGTGTAAAATATGCTTGGTACTAGCTCGGGAAGTGATGTAACCTAGATTCAGTTATGGATACGGGACGAGACAGGAGAGAAGCAGAGAATGACACAAAGAGAAGAAAAAGGAATCACCAGTGGGAAATACATCACAGCTATGGAGAAATAAGCTCATTTGTTTCATCGACTGTTGTTCCACATCTTCTTTACGCACCAGTTTGAGACGTGGTTCTGAGGCAGACACATCTATGCGTTATTGATAGATAATGACAACCAGATACAACCTTTTCAACACCACAGCTCGAGCTGGAATAGCATTGCATGTTCAGAAAAGCTCAGGAAGCTGAAATTCATACTGACATGGAAAGAGAACTAAAATCTATTAGTTATGACTGATTTAAAGTTCAGAGGTATCTGGAAAAAATACAGCTGCACTATCAGTAGCCACTACAGAATTAGATCATTTGAGAGATAGATGTTATTGAAACTTTACTTCTACACACAAACTATTCCAGTGCCTGTGTACTTTGCTAAATTATAATTTAAATTAGGAGAGACTAATCAAAAAGGTTATTAAGAAATTCATTTATTTGATATACTGTAATGTGCACAACAGGCACGTAGCATACCTTGTATAATTTATAAGAAAAAAAACTAGTCAGTTATTTTGTTAACAAACCTAAAGTGAATTATTCAGAAAGGTCCATATTGTGAAATACAATTCAACACATACAGCAAATGCACACACTCACACTGTGTTAACAGAAGAGAGTGACACAGGAGTTACAGTTCTGGAGATTTTCATGCTCCCCCAGGTTGGGATCCAACTTCAATACTTGGACATATGAGAACATTTCAAAGAACCCCACTAAAGATAAGATCACTGGTAAACAGTGCATAACAAGGCTGATCTCAGTTCTCAATTGAACATTGTGAGCATCTATGATTTTCCAGGGTTGTCATGTAAAGTTTAAAGTGACGCAAATTTTCAAGGCCACCAGTTGTGGCCCGGTTGTACTTGCACACTCCACCATTAGAGAAGGTAAGCAGAGTGATGGTGCGAGGTGTTCTTTTACTAAAGGGGCATTACCATCCTCATCACAGCATGTCTTCCAGTTAATTATTGATCAACTTTTCAGAGATAAAGTCAGACAGGGTGGGAAGATTGGCTTCATGCTGGGCTGGCTGGCCACACGCTATGTCAATGAGTCTCTCCAGGTTGATGTCCATGTAATTTGGCAATTAAAGCAAATCAACCATGTCTCCCGTAGGAAATCCCCAGTCTATTTAAATGCCATTTGCTGCACTGCGCTAAAGGATCGTGTTTTGAGCCATTTTTGCTCGACAGTCCAAAAACGACATCTGACAAGGGTGTTTGAATGAATTTGGAAGATTATATCTGCATTAGTGACATCAGTGATATTATGTGATGAATTAACCCTCTCATGCATGAATTATTCAAAACATCATCTAGATTTTTTAAAGATTAATTTTATTACTCAAAATTGGGCTAATAGCCAAATCCATTTACATTTTTTTCAAAATAGTGAAATGCCTGATAATATGGATTATTATGTTTTTTATGTCATGTTATGTTATGTATTTAAGCTCAATAGTTAAAAATTAACAATAAAAAAAACATGTTTTAGGAACAAATAGAGGAAAGACACTCACAGTGGCATTGATAACTTTAGTTACATGAATGCGGAAACCCAGTAGCATATTGTTATCCTCATCTAATTTCATGTCATCTCAGTTTTAACATATCAACATCCAACATGTAACAGATTACATAGTTGTAGTTAAAACTTAATGCAATCTGACTCCACTATTGCATGACATCCACATACATGGACAGTTGGTTTTTGGTGTATAAAACTATTTTACTCTAAATTTTAATTTAGAAAACATTAAACTGTTAATACTTTAGTGTACATACTACTATTTTTTAAATCTTGACTGGCATCCTTGAATAACGGTTTTTCACAGATATGCCTGTGGCATTTATGGCCATCACAGTCGGCCATCTTGGATAGGTCATCAAGCAATAAATATTTGGAAAACAAGAGAGTAACCACTGTTATAATATTCCTATCAATCAACTGACACTGTCCTCAAATGACTTGGAGAACATAACCATCATATGGTAACCCAAAATGGAGTTAAAATAACTGTCCACAAATGTGAACACCATGCATGAAAGGTTAAGCTTGACTAAAAGCAGCAGAAGAAAAACAAGTATTAGTCACTGACATACAATCAGGTGGGGTGATGCAACAGCACTTCAAGTCTCTTATGACTGAGCAATGTAAATTTTTCTGATTCTAAACTCCCATGAAATGTGTGTGCTGGTCTGTCAAAACAAACTTAATTTGACAGAACTCAGGGAAGTGGTAAGACACAATGCAGCTAAATTTGCTCTGTAGACGCCCTTGGAGCTTTAAAGATTGAACAGAGATGGGATTAGAATGTCTAAATTCTACAAGTACAAGCTCAATATTTAAAATAAATAAATAAATAAAAATAACCCACCGATGGGGTATTTCTGAAGCCAGAAAACAGGAACCCCACAAGAACTAACTAAATAAAATAAAAGGGAATCTAATCCACATGCAACATAGTGCTTGTGTTCAGCACAATACCGAGCTGTACTGCAAACCACTGACGCACAGAGAGCTTTCACTCAATAGACCTCCCATAGGGCAGTATACTGCACACTACATAGCTGTCTCAGTTGTTAACCTCCTACTCTTCTTCCTCTCTCCTCCTCCTCCTTTCCCATGCTCCATTGTATCTGGGCTGACTGTTGCTCAGACAGGCCTCTGGGTGGGCAGTTCAACAGTGCACATCCTCTGCTACCGAAGTCAAATGTCTTGTGTTTGGACTCTGCAGCCCGGTCTCTGGAGAGTCAGCTTGCCTTCCCCACATCCCATACATAAGACCTCAGACAAACACAGCCAAGCTGAACAAGGCAAAGGATGACAGAGGGGGAAATGAAGAGGAGACACTGGTGGGGAGAGGAATGATGGAGCGAAGCTGAGGGCATGAACAAACCTGCTTGGACCATACGAGACAAAACTTTTAAAAAAGACATCCTTTGTAATCTCCTGTTTTCAACCTGGATCTCATGCTAATCAATATGACACAGATATACAGAGATACCAAATCATCACACTGTGACTGGCCAGTCGGTTGAACAACCACAAAAGGCTGTCTGATAACCTCTTAACAGATAAATCACTATTATTTGAGGCTAGAATAGTCTTGGTCTCTCAGGCCCTTGAAATCTCTGGATTACCCCAATCATTCTAATTTAGACGTAGCCTCAAGCGGAGTGCAGGCTAATTTCCTTGTGTGTCAAAATTAATGAAGAAGATAATTTGCTACAATGGAGGAAAGCTCACATGCAGTGGCACAAGCACCTACACTTGCATGATACACACAATCGCAAGCACACAGAAATACTCACACTATCCTTTAAATGAACCCCAAAAGGGGGCAGAAAGCAAGAAGAGCTTACCACAGTTGAAACCAAAACTAGGTTAGTACATCGGCAGTGAAACATGGGATTTGAAATTGTTGTACAAAAGGTCTTGTCTCTCAGCATGCACAAAGAACAAACAGTTCATGAGAATTTTAGCAAATGAAGGCTTAGCATTTCATTTTACGACTTGACAGTAATGTACCTGATATTTGTCAAATTTACTTTTAAGTGGTTTCATAATATGATGTATCACACTTAAGTAGCTGTATCACACTTAAGGAGAAGGAAATGTGATATAGAACAGAAATTCTGAAGATCTTATGGATCATTTTGTACAGAATTCCCTATAGTTCAGCCTGACATACTGTATTTGGTTTCTTTGAAATCTTGCCATTGTCCCTTAAATATGAAATTAAATTAGGTGGATTGGAACTGTGTGTAATATTTAGGAGGATCTATTGACAGAAATGCAATATAATATACATAACAATCCATTCAGTTGCGTAAATAGACCTTACATAATGAACCGTTATGTTTTCTGTTACCTTAGAATGAACCATTTCTACCTACATACACTGCGGGTCCCCTTACATTGACGTCGCCATTAGCAGCGCCATGTTTCTACAGTAACCCAGATGGACAAATGGCGCTACAGAGGAAGAAGAAAAAGGAGAAGAACAAGTAAGGTTATTAGAAGTTGACTGGTTTATTAGAAGTAAGAAAAGAAGTGAAATTTGGATGAATGGAGCACACGACAGAGCGTGTCGGCCACAGTAGTTTCTCCTTCACACTTGGGAAGCATTGAGAGATGGTGCATTCATGTAGTGTTGGAATAATCAGAATTTTTTCTCCTCCTTAAATCACATTTGCAATTGCAATTGCAAAAAGAGAAATAACGTGTACATGGGACATAAAGAAGTATACAGAACTTTGATTCATGCAAAATCACGTATTGCATATACACATTTTGCGAACATGTAATCTGTAATATGGTTATATAGGTGAGTTTGCTGTCCATGTAGAGTGAACTAGATGTCTGTGTGTTGTTTATATGCTCTGATAATACTAATCCAAATCATTTTTGTAGTAGCATCCATGGTGATTCCACATTTCGACTTAAGAGCACATGAGCAAGTTCACAACTCGGGAAATGGGACCATCTGAGGAGTACGTGAATGCACTGTGAGCCGCTGGTTGCAATTCGCAACCCTCACCACTAGATGCCACTAAGACTTATACACTGAACCTTTAAGTTCATTATTATAATATTTGCTGAAGGCAACATGTAGCAACTGTTTCTCCAGTGATTTAGTGCTGTGCGTCCACAAAGATGACGGCTTGCGAGAGACAGAATGGTCAAAATTTATGCAGCAGAAATTGAGACAAACAGACGTTTAGTCCTCAATTTGGGTCTGACTCCGAAGAAGAAAGCTGCATTATGGGAAGTGTAGCATCCACAGTTTTTAAGCCTTTTTTGTTGGACTCTCCCTACCTGGTAAATGCCCATATGTTTCAAACTCCATGCAGCCAATTTCTAAATTAAGTTTGCGTTTAACCATTTTTAGTGTCTGATCTCAAGCTGAGATACCAGAGTGATGTCATTTTTCAGGCCATGTATTACTCCCCATTACACTGATTTTGATATGTAAAATTGGTTTAATGTAAATGCAAGGTCAAACGTTTGCATGAAAGTCCTTAAAACAGGCAAAAAATGTAATTAAACAATATAAAGTAATACTTTCCTGAATAATAAAATATCATTGTAACATTCATTATGATACAATATATTGATTAGTACTACTTAAGAGTGTCCCATTTTAGATGATATAATAAATACAATGACTGCTCATTAACTGACTTGAGAGCATATAAAAGATGTGACAAAAGGTTAAAAGGATGCAATAAAAGGTTACTCATTCTTACTTAATTTTATTACTTATTGGAACATTTGTCACACATTTAAAGTACCAAGTTCTGTTGTATTTTCATTCCATTCAAAAGAGTAACTTTATTACATTGACCAGGTTATTACATTGTGCAGCATTATTACATTAGTCGTCACAATACAACTTTTATGGGGAGTATTCTTTATTAGCCAAACAACTGATTACATTGTGTTTCCTCCATATCCACTATTTATTAAAAACAAATCAGACAGGCAGACAACCTCTTACCAGCCAAGTCCAATCTATTATCCATTAGAAGCCTTAGGGAGGAAAACAAATAGAAGCACAATAATTGAAAACATATCTTACCAGCAGACAGGGCTCGGACTGATCGAATTTAAGCTGTTCATTACAGGAGCTTCCAGTTTACAGCTAAGTTATGGTGGACTGTAGACAACGGATCCCAAAACATGGACCACCGAAGTGAGAAAGAGAAAACACTGTAAATTACAGCTGGTAGGGGGGCACTTAAAATGTTTTGATTATGGTATAAAAAAAGGAATGTGAATAATAAGTCTTTTCACAACCGGAAATTATAGCCAAGTGACACAGATATGTACTTAATTCAGCAGGAAAAGGCGAATAGAGGGAAGACCAAGGGAGTTGTCAGACCATCTCACCCCCTCTGTGAATCTACATCTGTTGCAGTCTGAAAGACAGCTGTTCCTATGGGGAGAGGCAGCAGGCAGATAGAGCCCCTCCGGTCACCCTCCACGCCTCCCTACACACTTTCTTCATCCATCCATCAACCATCATCCTCACTGGTATCGTTCCTTTAGCTTCCGCCTGTTCCCTTGTACTGACTCTCACAGCCTTTGTTTCCCACTACATTACTTCCCATTTACAATGTAAATACTGCAAGATACTACTCAAGAAAGGATGGCAGTGTCTATAAGCAGCAGATGTGCGCTCTTTATGGAAACTGAGGAAAGGCTTTTTATATTTGGTAAGCCTGCAGCATCATTTCAGACCGAGTGCACAATATAGTTTGCCATTACCCTGATAAACCCAAATGAAGCATACTCCCTACTAAATCTCTTCAGTAGGAGAGGAAGAGGTAAAAGAAAGGGATTACTAAACAGAGAGTCCTGAAGCCTTGCACAATTAAGATGTGGAGATTGTTAAAGTGAAATGCAGTTTAATATTATATCAGCAAGTTCATCCTCATGTTATGCACATTCAGCAGCACCCTTTTTATTAATGAAACCAATTGTGCATAACTCTTCAGATTTTGGCATAATAGTAAAGATTTTAACCAAGAACACATTGAATATTAATACATGTAAATAAATAGTGACAACGAACACACTGCTGTCTGGAAAATCCTTGAATATGGGGAATGACACAGACAGGGCAGTGGGATGCAAGGTCAGATGATCTCAATGGTGGTCAATGTGGCTTACATGCATCATTGAGCAAAGCCAAGTCAAACTGCTTTTCGGCGTTCAGTCATCTGGAGATGACCACTAGCATATAGTGGTGTACCACTGCTGCATAAAATGTGAAGGTTCTTTTCTTTAGCAATGTTGCTGCACACCAAGGTGAAAGTCTACATTGTCATGTTGAAAGCTGCATGTTAAACAAATCACTGACACCGACCTGCAAATGCTTTCTTGCCCCCACAGCTCTCCCTTTTTCCTTTTCTCTGGCTCCAGCATTGCATATAAGATAATGACATAAAGAGGAGGATTATCCACAGTCCTCAGCTGATATGAGGTTAAATTGGTGAGGTTGATATTCAGCCTCCTCTTCTCTGTACAAGGAAATCCTGCTCATAAGTCGGTCATTGTTAACAACCCAGGTCTGCCTCCAGACCCACACTCATCCCAGGCAGAGATGTGACCCTAAAATGAACTTTATTACCTACACCCCTGCTTGACTGAAGTGAGTGGAGCAAGGTTAACTACACTGGGTATTGGATGCATATGCACACCACCACACACACATCTTGTTTAAACGTGCACATACAGCACAAAGTGAATAGTCTCTTTGGGACTGAGAGTCTGGGGGTACAGTAGACACAGCCTGATAAAATAAAGAATCATTCAGAATCCGAGATGCTGTACAAACACTATATCACATGTAGAAAAGACACTCTGGAACACAAGAAAAAGAGAAAAGGAATAACAGCAAAACAGAGGGGAACCACACATTGCCAGCTGTGAATGGAGCATACTGCTCATGTTTGTTTTAGCTTAGACTGTGAAAGCAGAGCTGAAAGCAGCAGTTACATACCGTCGGCTCCCAGAAACAAACAGACAAGCAAGGATGGCATCCAGCACAGGTGAACCGAAGATGTGATTTGCATGTATTTGCTGTGGTGTTACACTGAATGCCAAACACGCAGCATAAATTCCCTATACTCTGAGACTGCTAGTTAGGCGAGATGAATGCGAGGCCTTATAGGTGTGCTGCAGAAGTGGCAGGTAATAAGCCGTGTATTTATGAAGTGCAGTGGTGCCAGTGACATCTGCATAACCTATTCATGAGAGCCATGATGGAATCTCAGTTATCCTCCGCTCCAATCTTACAGGTGACAAAAAAGGAACTCTGAGGTGAGGGTGGGGAGAATGATAATGAAGATGAAAAGAGAGAAAGGAAGCAGCAGAGGACGGTAACGGAGACAGAGTGGATGAAGAAAGATGAGGAAACAGGGGTAGCAGAGGGATTAACAAGGGATGTACTAAATAGTGGGAGACAGACAAGGAAAGGGAACAAGCTAAAAGATGAGAGAAACTGATGGGAGACAGAGAAAAAGAAGGAAGCAGAAGAGCGGAGGCAAGAGCGAGAGCAATTACTGGGAGAATGAGGAGAGTATTTCAATAAACCTGTACATGTCGATTTCGCTCGGCACATCCGCTACTTGTGCCCTGCACTCTGCATACCAATGATTCAGACGCGCCATAACTGGAATTAACAATCTATACAGACAGCAAGGACAACAGCACTAGATATTGCAACAGAGCACGGGGGAGGGAGGAGCAGAAACAGACCAGCCACATGTGGCCTTGCGTAGAAATGAGGGACAGAGGAGGGACCGTGTCTCACGGCTAACAAGTTGTTTCTCTCATTTGTTTCAGTAGAACATATGGCTTAAGAAAAGTGGAAATGGGAAAAAAATTAAATGTAAAGAGAGACTTTTGCACCACTCCCGATTTTACTGTCTTTTCTAAATCTTTTTATCCCTTTAGTTTGTAATTCAACAATTAGCACTATGCAACTACCTTGAGTGCTTCCATTTATCATTGACCATTTTGTCAGCCAGACTGTACAAAAAATACCTGTTGATGCCTGACCTGTTCACTGTTGCTTTACCTGTGCTGCCTCAAAGTGGAGGCAAGGGACATGTTCTGGACCCCTGGGGATTTTCCTTTCTCCACAAAGACAACAGATGGCTATCTACTCTGCCTGGGCATGACGTCAGGAAGACACATGGAGGGCCACAAAAAAAACCCCCAAAAAAAAACAAGAACACAGGGACCTCCTACTTGAGGTATACCACAGGGTATGGCCAAAGGCAGTCCAGAAGCTCATCCACAATAATAACTGTCCTTGGTTTCAGGGACACAGTTAGTTTGGCAGACACCCAAACACCAAAAACTATTATCATCAGTATCAGCATCCAAGAGGACCTGAGTTCATAGACTTCAAATGTGATCACAGTTCAAAAACAGAAAAAAAGAAACAGTATATGTATGGAGGTTTTGCTTCTTAAAAGGAATCTTAAAGGAAAGGAAAAAGCAGAACGGCAGGGATTTAGTGTACCGGGCAGCGGCACCCATAGGCAGCTGAAATACAGGAAAAACGGTGAGACAGAGAGATGTGGTGTTTCCTCGCTGAAATCTCCGCAGTTATTTATTGAATTACATTTCCTTTATACCATCAGAATCCATACTTTTGGCTATTACTGCAGTGCAAAATACACTGATGCCACGAAGTATGACTCTTGACTCGCTGACAGTATAACAGTATACATCACTAAAACATATAAATACATAACACCATTTCCAAAATATTCCAACATGCTACATATCGTTTATGGAGCTAGCCAGTATATTATTCTAACCTAAAACAGTGGAGACGTGTTGCCCACACTAGCATCTTATGCTAACATGCTATTAACACGCTATCGTTCTCTTGGCGGGCCTCGTGTGAAACCGTATCTCCAAAACCTGCTCATTTTACTCTTATACTTTAACTCAACTTATCTCTCAGCATTCACTAACAACCTACAGCGATTTATGTGATGTTCTAACACATTACTAACCTGAAATACAGGAAAAAGGGTGAGACAGAGAGACATGTTGTTTCCTCGCTGAAATCTCAGCAGTTATTGAGGCAAAACAGTGGAGCATGCGCTCTTGGTCATGGTCCCTGAGGGTAAACCACAGTCTCACACTGCCACCTACTGCCGGGAGGCTGCTACAGCAGGACAATCTTTCACATTTCCAAAGCCATCTTACTTGTTTTACAGCACATAAAATCCTCTTCAAATAAAGGAAATAAAATACAGATATCACTTTAGCTGATCTTATACCATAAAATCAAACACCAATGTGATTACACTCTAGTGGGCATCACAGTTGCACTTTGGGAATCTCACAACAGACCCATTTTCAAAAGAATGGACAAAATAAAAAAGGCAGTGGTTGAGAAATACTTACTTTTAGTCCCCAGTGTGGGCCAAGATTTAGGATCCTACAATTCCCATAATGCAACTTCTTTCAAACTCCATGTCTCAAGTTAACAACACAGGCTTTAGCTTAAAAATTGCAAGTCTCAAGCCCACTTTTGAAAGCTCCCTTTAGAGCACTTAAGATAATATACACCTGCTTTCCCAGAGTGAGTAGTACACCCCAACCAGTCAAGCTTTTAGAAAGAAACAGTGGTCAGCATTTCATTATAAAAAAGGTAGATTTTCAGCGGAGTATTCCTTTAATGGTAAGTGGACGTTCAGCTGCACTGTCATCAGTATATTTTACTTGGGGATACATTATATATTATGTATACTTTGCATTACTCAGCACCATTTTGCGTTATAACTCCATTGTGCTCCCCTGCTCTTGTGTTACCTGGCCTTACCCCGAGGCCCATAATAAGCACATTCACAGTAATAATGGATTATTGATTATAATGAATCAACTAGTTTTACGCCAACGCCAGCATCTGTCCTGCTGAGCAGGAAGGTTGGGTGGTAAAAGTCCCCATAATTCCTCAGTGCAGGAAAGGCCCAGAGCATTAGTTTGTGTCTGAATGATGAATAGCTGGTAAAGCATAAGGACTGGGGACCTCTCTGCTTTTGTTGAGAGCAGTGAGTGCGAGCTAAAGCCACCGTCCTACCTGTGATTATAGTGAACCATGTAAGGTTAAGCAGATGGGTGTGCCCCAGTGACAAAGTCCCACTCAGGAGAGTTAGCCAGGTGGTTGGGATTAAACCAGGAACCTGGCTGATTAGGTTTGTATGTTTTAGATAACATTGTATATACTAAACACACACGTACTGTATGCTGGAACAACACGGTAAACCCATCAATATAAATTCTGGTCAGAAAGGAGCTGCAGGATGAAATGGTAAGATTGGTGAGGAAACACAAAAAAATGTATTCTTCAAATATATGTATTTTTCTGATTGTAATCTTGTTTTGTTTCAATATTGTATGGTTTTACCTCTTCAGGCCACTAAAGGTAATTCAAAGGAAAAAACACTCTATGAATTGCTCACAAAATCACAAACATGCGTGTGATGAGGGGTCTCTAGTAGACACTGGTCTACTATGAATGTCTTCATGTAAAACTCACAATCCATGGTTGAGAGAGCTATATCCCCAAGACCATTTTGAAAAATCCTGGGTAGTGAGAGGTAATGGTCTCCCTTCTCTCAACAACTATCATCAAGATACACTTACATTGTCCCTCTGCCTCAATCCACCTCAAAGGTGTCCCTGTGTGCAGCAGAGCACATCTCAAAGAAACAATGTGTACTGAAAACATCTTTGAAATATAAACTACAAATCGACGTTAAAGCTGCCTGTGGTCAGATGAGGAATAGACCAGAAAAATTAAACTGTCCTGGCCCGTTTTCATCCCTGGTCAAAAACACAATGACTGGACAGGAAATTGACAATGTAAAAGCATATTTGGGGTAATTTGTCATTTTCTGACAGAATGCTCTGTCCCTATGAATTGTTCTACTCCTGATACAAAAAGCATTGAAAGAATTTTGCTTGACCATGCTGGAAAATGAAAGGCAAGAACGCAGCATGAAATGTCTTCATCTGGGAGAGCTGAAAAGCAAGCATTTCCCCTTTCATTCAGACAGGAAAGGAAAATCATGGCACGATTAGGTGAGTTATACACAAACTTGAATTCTTCCATAACATGTGTGCGTTTCCACCCATTTCCATGTGTGCAGTATGGAAAGGTGTGGTAGGGCTAACAATTGTGTAGTGGCTAGGGGAGGGGTGAACAGCTGACCTCGGAACAATGTCATGTCATAAACACTCCCTAAATAAAGATTCAGAGTTGATTTTAGGTCCCGTAAATATCCCCTTATTAATTCAATTTTAGCATTTGTCTCACACACTAGCACACTATCAAACAGACTGTAGTATTTGAGATCCAAGCTGATATTGCAGCTACAGGGAGAGTATCAGATTTTTTCCCCTGCTGTTTTCTCCTGCTATTAGAAAACAAGGACTCATTTTGTATTGTGGTTTGGCCATTGACAGATTCCTGGCTGCAGCGGAGCTGAATCCTCGCACCATGTCTGCTTTAGTCAGCACAGCCTCCAGAGCACGTCTCCCAGTCATGCACCAACAACCCCTGACTGAAATGACTGGTAAATAAATAGGCTGTGCTCGTTGTCTTGTCTCCCCCTCCTAAACATGGAAATACACAAACCCCTGATTGCACAAGAGGGAGAAAATAGTAGGAGGGCAAATTAAAAGACTTGGCAGTCAGTTTCTGCCAAACCGGTGGTAGAATGTCTTGCTTGCCTGGACACATTCCTCAGGCGTCCCACCCTATTATTATTAGAACTGTGTGTATGAGGGTCTGTCTGTGTGTGTGTGTGTGTATGTGTGTGTGTGTGCACGCATGTGCGGTGTACAAAGCATGCTGAGTATGTTGAATAACAGTATCCTTCAGCTGTCTTGACTTGGTATATTAGAAAATACATCATGTATGTAGTGATAGAGAGGAGCAGTTATTCCACAAAATTGTAAAATTATAGAACTTGGCCATACAGTTTTCCAGAGGAACAAAGATTAACTGCTATCAGAACCAAAAGTCTCAGATGTTGGACATAATTTATTGAAGGTTACTAGCAAAGTTTCACAGCCATCAGTGATGGACCTCAAAGTGTCGATTCTGTACATAAAAATTATTTATGAAAAGGGATCTGGGCAATCAAAGGGAACCATTTTGAATGATTGGTTAGATAAATAAATTATTCAATGTGAGTACATTATTATTGAATCTAAGTAGAGCAAAATCTGTTTAGTGATTTATAATTCTGCTTTTCTCATCGTTTTTTATTCTAGCTGTTCCAGTATTATTAATGTCATATTAGAAAGCACAGAACCTAATACTACATCCAGTAAACAAACTTCAGGTAAGTCTTTCTCTAAATTAAAAGGAAATATGAAAAATGCTTAATCACTTTCTTGTGGGCTGCCACAGTGGATGAAAGGGTCGATACCACTTCCAGGCCTGTCGACGGTTAGCTTAATTTAGCATAGAGACTGTAAGAAGGGGGAGCTAGCCTGGCTCTGTGTAAAGATTAAAAAACCATCAGCTTACAGGAACCACTCAAGCTCATAGTTAAGACGTTATATCTTGTATGTTTAATCCATACAAAAAAAACAAGGTGTAAAAATGACAGTAATTAAAAATTTCTTAAGAATGTTTGAACTGAAATAAAAAGATAAATAAAACACACAATTTGATGTGATGAGGCTTTAATGCAAAAGCAACACAAAGATATTCTTTCATCTATGAGAAAGAGTACATCACAGAGAGTATGTGCTCTGCTGAGGAAGGACCCATGTTTACCACATTAAACCATGTCTATGCAGAATAGGCTTCAGTCAGAAATCAATTTCACTCCCCACCCCCCGGAAAGTGCATTCCTCTAATTCTACCTAATATTGACTGGGCTCCAGGTATTCAAATTCTTTATACAAGCAGTGTGACCTTGGATTCAAATGAAGCACATTATTCAGTAGAGAAAATCAGAAATGTGTGTGCAAGAACGTGAACACAGGCAGACAAACACACACACACTCACACCCACCATGTAAAAACACCTCCCACCTCCCGCACTGCATCCCCAGCAGAGACAGAGACCACACATCCCGCTCTGCCATCACTCCTCTGCCTCCGCTGTGTATTTACCACTCAGAGACAAATGGTCTCCTGGCACTGTAGCACTTTAATGAGCCTTGGGGGGTCTGCAGCAAGCACATTCATCAGGGCCGTTTTATTTCAATTCACCACCACCTCCCGATGTACACACATTCACACACGAGGAGACAGAGGGGCATAAAAGTAACACTTTGCCCTGCCTCATAATGGAATATTCCATTAGGAAGTCAGACTGCACATGTTTCAAGCAGCGTGCCCAAAAGGTACACAGGGAGCTAAAATCATCACAGTTTGGTACAAGTGAAGATAAATGGAGAATGACAGCAAGGAAGGTGTAGCGACATGTGCAGAAATTGAGTTTATGGAGAGGGCAAGGACTGAACTGAATAGACTGCTTGTGCAATGAGAGCGAGAGAGTGATAGACCCAATGTGCATCAGAAAAATAGAGGGAACAAACAAAGAGTTCATAATTATTTCCTGATCAGTATTGTAATGGAATAAGCTTTGGAATGACAACGTTTCCCAGCGTGTTGGATTTGAGAGGAGAAATCCCAGAGGAATTCCACACCTCTGGAGGAGCTTCTTTTATTGATTACCACACATTTCACATAAGGGGATAGTCTACAGTATCTACAGTGCTATGGTCTTTTCCATTCTTCTCAATTTGTAAGGCTAGTGCAACAGGTTTGGATTTGATTGTTTCATATCATTATGCTCATCCTAGCCCTTTTCTGTTTGAGAGGGTCATCCATCGTTTTTCCCAAGCCAATCAACACCAACATTTATCATTTTCAGGCGACACAGAAACTGCATATATATACTTTTTTTGGTATGGCGCTTTTCACTAGTCACAAAATACTTTACAAAAACATTAACATACAAGAAAGAAATAGAATGACCACCCAAGCCTTGTGAAGAGGAAGTAAACTGAAAAAAGATAATAAATACATAATTAAGAGCTCGTGCTAAAAGGTTACCCAGACACCTGTCTAAACAGGTGTGTCTTTAGATGCCTTTTGAAAGAATCCACAGAATCAGCTGACCGTAAGAGCATTCCAAAGTTTGGGTGCAGCAGCCTCAAAAGCTTGATCGCCACAGGTTTTAAGACGAGTGCGTGTGACAAGACAGCCAATGTTGCTTATTGGACGTTAGAGAACAGGTTAATGAGCAAGTCTGAAGTAGGTCAGCCACATATGCAGGAGCCTGACTGTGCAATGCTCTGTAAGTAATAGCGAGAGCACATTTTGCATGGAGGCTCCATACACAAAGTCAAGGTAATGTCAATACCTAAGAAAGTTTAGATTTAAATGAAAGCTACATTTATATAATGTTTATTTAAATGTTTAATCCGTAAATTATGAGCATGATAAGGTTGTTGGTTGTACTATGGCATTATTAATGCTCTACAATGAAGATAACTGCTGCTCTGCTAAAAGCATGTTGCCTGTTCAGCTTGCAAGCAAGGTCGTTAGAATTTGGCCAGTGATAAGTGCAAGCCTAGCACAGCTATAGGACAAGGGAGCAACTATTTAACACTTTAGGTCCGATGATTAATGATTTTCGACAGAATCAAAGACAAAATTTTTTCAACTAATATCCACCAATGAAAACTACCTGATTAATTGATCAGTCCATAAAAAGTCATAAACTAGCAAGTCCAGGGCCCGGGAGAGGTAATCCCCACAATGAATCAGCAAACAAATTACATAAATGATTAATTACTTATCAGAATAGTTGCTAATTGATTCTGATAATTCCATTGAATTGTGTTGTCTAATTGTGTCAGCACTGCCAGCAAGATAACGTTTTGCATATGGCTATTCTCATCTGTGACACCACGATGGTGGAACGAGCTACCACACGCCATCAGAGCAGGGGCGTCCCTCTCTAACTTCAAGAAGCTCTTGAAAACTCATCTCTTCCGAGAAAACTTCCTCTTATAACACCTCTAACTCCTAACCCCTAACATGCACTTCCTGTGCTCTTCTTCTTCTATCCCCTACAATGATCATGTATAGATTGCACTTTTTGTTTTGATTGCACTTTTTGTTAACTCTTACTTCCTTCCCTAGGTATTTACCCCATTGATGTGATATGTACTGTGAGCTCTTACTAGTATTTATTGCTGCTCTTACTAGTATGTATTGTCAGTTGTAGATCTGTAGTTGATGCTCTGTTGATGCTTGTATGTTGTTCCTCAAATGTAAGTCGC
>NC_060159.1:15779694-15788808 GCF_021292245.1 Micropterus dolomieu
CCCTACAATGATCATGTATAGATTGCACTTTTTGTTTTGATTGCACTTTTTGTTAACTCTTACTTCCTTCCCTAGGTATTTACCCCATTGATGTGATATGTACTGTGAGCTCTTACTAGTATTTATTGCTGCTCTTACTAGTATGTATTGTCAGTTGTAGATCTGTAGTTGATGCTCTGTTGATGCTTGTATGTTGTTCCTCAAATGTAAGTCGCTTTGGATAAAAGCGTCTGCCAAATGAGAAAAGGTAAATGTAAATGTAGCTGCGTGTGTGTGTGTGTGTGTGTGTGTGTGTGTGTGTGTGTGTGTGAGAGTGTGAGAGAGAGAGAGAGAGAGAGAGAGAGTCAGTGCGTCTACAGCTTCCTGCCTTGGTTAAAGGTTCTGTCCAGAGTTGACAGATGAGGCCACAGCTGCCCATTAAGGAACCACTTACTGTAATTTTGCCTCAGAGTAATCCATCCCATCAGCCATCATACCTACATTTAGGCCAGTGGCTGACGTCCAAATGTGCATGAAAACACACACATACGCACACAGCCATGCAACGCAATTCATCAGATCTATTAATTAGTCCTTGAACACTCATTTATCCTCGTCTTATTCAGCCATCAGTTCCTGCCTTGTAGTAGCACATCTGTAATTCCCGTGATGTGTGTGTATGACCTCATGCCCGGGCACAACCATTTCATTAGCTGGATCAATTAGCCTCAACATTTGTTCCAGTTTGCCACTGGGGGGAAATACCTGACACAAATGGAGAGAAAAGAGGACTCTAGGAGGCTGAAATCTCCTCTATACGAGTTGATAACTCCAATCTGAACATATGGTACCTTGTTCTCTTTGAGCACAATACTGTTAGTTTAAACTGAAAGACTGGCAGACTTTGCATGGCAATACAATGATATTACAAAGGAAGAAATTAAGTGTCAGAGGTACTGGTTTATCTTCATTTAGATTACCTGTACTGTGTGGTTTCACATAATGAGTGGTTTTGCTCAAAGATAGCCACCGCTTCACCTCATCAAGCTAATTATTTCAGCATCAGGGATCTCTGTGTGTCTTTGTGTAAATTCAATTATGACTTTATCTATTTCAGTTCTTATTTTACTGTCAGTGCCAAACACTATCAAAGGCCAAATCAAAGCTTGGAGTGTAAGCGTTTCTGCTATGCTTCCTGCCACTCCTTACCCATTGGTTGCTTTTATTATTTCTCTTGATGTTGACTGTAGCAGATTCTTTCCAGTTTGTTTTATGATAAACTGAAACTTAAATTATTAAGAACGATTTTATGAAGATGCCGTACTAAGGATTTCATCACATACGGCATATTGGGTGGCCCAGTGGATAGCCCTGTGGCCTCCCTGCAAGAAGGTTGCGGGTTCAAACCCTGGTTGTCCTGTCCTTTCTGTGTGGGGTTCTGAGGGAACACTTGAACAATATAGCTAGTGTGGCAAATTTTATTTTGTTGAATTTTCTCAGGGTGTGCTGTTTGGTTGTTCAACACTAGTGGCGATGACTGCTCACACTACCTTTTCTTCTTCATCCCTTTTTGTGTTCCAGAGGGATTACTGGATCACTGTTTGGCTATCAGTAATAGGTAGTAGCAATACTGACACTGTATATTGATATATAGCAGATATTATTGTTGTGATCAATGATCACAAAATAATGGCTTTAAGTAGTTTGATCGGTGGTCGCTAAAAAGGCCAAAAAGAAAAGCCGATCAGATGATGCAATACTCGCCAGACAAATTTTCAACGGCAGCTAAAATGTTTCACTACGCTGTGTGAGCGGTTTTCAAAGCTAGCTAGCACCAAAGTCCTTCTCAGACAGAAGGGATTAACGCGCCCACATAATCATTTACAATTAGAGTTGAGCAGCAATCAGACAAGTGGAGCAACACGCAGGAGCGTGTAAACAGTTGTCATTTCATGATACTTTATCATCTGTTAACTTTAACACTTAATACATTGTTTTTAGGACCAATTAAATAAATATACAGTATACTGTATAATGCTACATGATGAATAAAAGGCTCCAAATAGACCCAGTGATCGGTATCGGCCCAAAAAATCCTGATTGGAGCACCTCTGATCACAAGGGTTGTGATATTAGATAAGACTGATTAGAGAAACTGATGTGATAGCAAAAGATCAACAGGCTACGTGCCTCCACCTAGGGCTGCACAATTAATGTAACTGCAATTGCAATCACGATGTCGCCCTGTGAGATTACATTACCACAAAAGGGTGCAATTTAATTAAACAAAAAGGTGCTGTGTGTGTGACACTCTAGTCTCTGTGTGCACTGCAGCCTGCTCATTATTCACGCCCACAAAAGGTATGACCAATCAGTGTAGACCGGGGCTGCAGAGCATGCAGAGGGGTGCACACAGAAGGAAACGTCGAAAATGGAAGATAATAAACAGGCTAAAAGCTTTGGACTGGTGGCCAGAAAAAAACACGACCTCTGTCATATGCCAATATTTCGGATTCAGGTTCAGCAACATTGAGCCAAAAAAGGTAGAGTGTATTACATGCAAAGTTAAAGTTGCCACATCAAGCGACAACATGCCAAATTTGTATCAGCACCTATTAGCACAGAGAAAAATATAATGAATGCATGTAAGTGAAAGCCATGAAGAAACTACTGAAAGTCAGCGTGAAAGCCAATCAAAACAAAACACAATTACAAATGTGTTTGCGAGTGTTACACCATACAACAAGTCCTCGAGGACATAAAGAAATCACCAACTCCATAACACACTAGGTGGCAAGAGACATGGTGTCCATATAGTACCCTGGGCGGAGGTACAAGCTAAATGTCTATTTTGAAAAGATTTATTTTTGGTTATTTATTAAATTTTGTAAAATATAAGGTTATATTAAAAACAAAAACGTTTTGTGCACTTTTTTGTTATGCTCGTTTAACTTTGTATGTTTGAGATGAGAAAAACACATTTCTAATTTTCTGTTTTTTGTGCATTTCCCTTTATAATCAAGTATGTAAACCCATGATACAATTTGTTACCATTATATCGCAATCACAAATCACAATAGTGTCCATTTCTCCAAATCGTGCAGCCCTACCTCCACCTCTGACCCAATCTGATGAGTGCTACAGTACAAGTTTACGGTTTACAACAGTCCTTCCACACAAATGTGTCAACCATGTATCTGTGTATTCTCACCACTTGTTGTTAATGAACTGACACTCAGTTTGGCTGCAGTTTCCTGGCGCAGCAGGCTGAGCTCCTGCCAAACAGCCTTTGGAGAGTGTTATTGCTGACCGCCAGCTGGATTAGAGGGTTAACCAATTAGCAGTAAGAGGATGAGTCAGAGTACTGTGTCAATCCCAATCTGTAGCCAAGCCGACTGAGAAGTTGCTAATCCGGTGACAGGTCACAACCTCCAACACTAGTGGCCACAAAGGTCACTGAGACGAAGGAAAGGTGAAGGAATGACTGAAGAGCTTTGTTTTTGGCATATTTTTGAAAGTGTTTTCAGTGTTACTGTATTTAAAGTTCACAATACTAAAATATCACCCCTATTACCCCTAAAGGTGTCAGCTAAATGAATGTAATGTAATCTACAAATAAGGAGGGGCAAGTTAACTCTCCAGCAAAAGACAAAAAAGCAACATTAGATAAAAAAATCATATAAACTAGATGGGAGGATAAATGACAAATCATAGAAATAAAACTTTTTTACATGGTGGAGTGCTTTGGCTGAATTTAGGAGTCTCAGAGCCTGAGGGAAGAATTTTTCTGAAGTCTGATGGCACAACAGAAGATATTTCTGTATCTCCTGCCAGACTGCAGTAAGACGAACAGGCTGTGGCTGGGGTGGGTACTGTCTTTTAGTATCTTCTGCTCAGACACCTCACCGATATCACTGTTTCTCGGTAGATGGGTACCAGTGATCTATGAGCGGTTTAATCACCTGCTGCAGGGCCCTCCTTGGCCGTGCACATCCCATGCCAGTTTGTGATGTTTCCAGTTAGGAGGCTTTCCATTGCTCCTCTGTAAAAGTTTTTGTAGAGAAATACAGCGGCTTTTTAGCTTTCTTTACTAGCATAGAGATGTCAGATGACCATGTCAGGTTCTCTGTGATGCTGACCTGAACTCCACTGATGTAGACAAGAGTGCGTGTCTTCACCTCTTTTTTCCTAAAATCAATGATCAGCTCCTTGGTTTTCTTGATGTTGAGCAGTAGGTTGTTCTCAGTGCAACGTTATTGATTTGCTACCGATATGACGTCTCGTTGTTGTTTTAAATCTGGCCGATGATGGTGGTGTCATCAGCTGACTTCACGACAGAGTTCTCTCCATATCGGAGGATGCAGTAGTGGGTGCGAAGCATGAACAGGAGGGGACTGAGCACACAGCATGTTTTTCCGGGAAGCTAAAAAAATAAGGAAGAAATTGAGAACAAACAATCCAACGATATGAATGTTTTTTTTAGCCATATTTCATAGATTGTACCTTCCCCAAGGAAAGCAAAGAAGTCATTACTTGCATACATCATATATAAGAGATTGAACAGGCAACTGGATTTTCATTTCATTTTAAAGTATCATGTCTCCTTTTGAGGTGAGGGAGTTATCAACATTTGTTTTGTTCTACACCTTCTCTGCACTAGCCATTGAGTCATTATCACACTTCAAAAACAAACAAAATGTTTATGACCATAGGGTTCGTGCACAAGCATCATCACATGGTGGAGAAGTGCATAGATGACACACATACGCCCCCCTCGCACAACAAATACCATCTACACAGACAAAGTCACTGGTGAAAGTAATGTCAGTTCTTTACATCTCCTATTCTGTTTCTGTTTTTTTTTTAACGACTGGTGCCTGCACAGTTGCACACATCTGTTAATTTGCAGTATGCTTTAGCTCATTATGGCTTACTGCTACTGCCACAGTAGAGGCTTTCGGGAGAAAACACACTGCAGTTGTTTTTTCTAATACAAAGAAAACAAGATGTGTGTCGTGACCTGCTTAAGGTTTCATTTTGAGGAAATCGCACACAGTCAGATAAAATGTCAACAGCAGGATGCAAAACTAATGTGATGGTTGCTTGCGCTCACTCTATATCTAGAGAAGCTTCCTCTATCTTTGCAAGCATGGCTTATCTTCAGAAGACATGATTTTGGTTATGGTTGCCTGCTAGTATGAACAGACTGTCATTTCTTCCTCTGATATTGGGAAAAGGCTGAATCAGACCCTGACAATGTCACCTCCAGGTTCAGGAAATGCACCTTTATCTGATCAGTTCACTAGTTCATTCTACTCAACTGGAGATACTGAATATTTGAGCTACAGTATCTTAGAAAGGCACATTTGTACTGGTATAATGTGATTGAGAAGATGCTGAAGATTAGTGTGTTTATGCTGATTTATTTTCACTGCAGCAGATTTCACAAGCAAAACATCTCAGTCAAGCTATGCCCTCACACATTTTAGTTCTAATTAAAATGCCCCTTATACTGTCCAAGTAAATATCACGAATATGTGTAGCTTCTCCCATCTTTCTACAGCTTGCCCTCAGTTTTCAGTCTATTTTTCCCAGGAGCTCCTGTTCACCTCACAGTTTCCCGGTGCTGTTTTTAGCTTTTCATGTGGAAGTGTCGTTAGGAAACAGTGAAGATGACCATTTTTGGTTGTAAGGCTTTTAGCGCAACACAGGTAGTCATGTGGAAGGTGCAGAGACACTCAAACACTTCCTACTATTGGAAGACACATACAAATCGCCTTGCATGCACACACCTGATGTTTCCACTCTTGTTCCCACTTCAGCCCTGCAGGAAAGCAAATTTAATGGATAAAGGTGTTTACATGAATTCATCATGATGTGTGAATATTGGATCTTGGTTGCTTACTATTATTATTGGTTACAGGGGTGGGAATAGGCATATTTCCAGATGTCTTTCTATTAGTCGTGAGTTATTTCTAAGGCATTGGCTTTGTATTTGTAACATAAGTTTGTACAGCCATATTTCCAGACAAGACAGGCTTATATTTATCATGACCTTTTCAAAATGTAATGGAAATGAAATAAACATTGTTTGAAAAACTTTGTCTCTTATCTTTTAATTCACGGTTGCCCTTAATCTTTAGATTTGTCTTTTCTCAGTCCTGTTCCTTCGCCAGCTGACTGAGGCACAGACCCGTCTATGGAGAGAAATGGAAATTCTGGGCTTATCAGACAAATGGGATGTAAGTCAGAAGGGTTTCACCTCAGACGGCGCATGCAAAAACGAGCTGATAAGGCACAAACTCTAAATTGAAAATATATTATAGGAATAAAAGTTAAAATTCTCCGGTGAGAGTGAAAGAGTGAAGCAACCAAGGGATCTTTAAATTAGATACGATCAACATCATGTTAAATAATGTTTAATCAGAAATGATGAAAATACTCCCACGGAGAACAGCACAAAGAAGGTGGTTTACAATTTGAACAACTATATGTTTCAGTAGCGTATTTATGGACTTGCATAAGAACAACACCCAAAGCATTAAGCCACAAGCTTATTCAAAATAGGTTTAGAATGAGTTAAAAATCCCATAGGGAACATACCCAACTTAGAAGTGGGACGACTCTCTCCAACACAGCAGCAAAACTACTGACAGTTCTATAAATCCCGCTTCTATCAGCATTGCGCTAAATGTGCCATCCACATTTCTAAACCCCCGGTGCTAATGGTACGCACTCAGCTGTCAGATTAAGGCTCATTTACTCCCAGCAGGGTCTTCAATTACCAATGATTAAAACCCCCTTTGGTATTCTGTTTTAACAGACACAGGATCTGTCAAGACTAAGAAGAGCCCAGAGGAAGATAGAGTAAGACAGTGAGGACCCAGGTGGATGTTTCAGCTTACTGAAGAGATGTTGTATTGGGTCTGTGTACAAACAAATGTCTCTTCAGAGTTATGCTACATATTATTCAGAGTGTCAAGAAAATTATTGCTGTCACTGGACCTATGCTTTACATACTTCTCTACAACCAACCTTTGATTGCCTGAACCATTAACTACTCATTCCATTGGGTATAGCCGATTAGTGTGGAGGAAAATCATAAATTACATACGTTTAAAAAACACACTGCATTGACACACACATGGGGTGGACAAAATATTAGGAACACCTCCCAGTAAAACAAAATATAAAAAGTATCACAAAACCTCCAAACTGATCATAAAGTTGAGTTAATGCCTCTCTAGAAATAAACAGGATAGGATACTTAAAACTTTTGTGAGGCCAGGATTTATAGCAGGGCCGTTGTAGTACATTTAGTGGATGCTTTTATCCCAAGCAACTTACAATCGCTATACATGTCAAAGGTCGCACACCTCTGGAGCAACTAGCTTGCTCAGGGACACAATGTCAGACAGGTCACATTGGGGGGATTGAACCCAGATCTCTCACACCAAAGGCATAGTCTTATCCATTGCGCCATCGCCACCCCAGCAGATTGCAACTGAGCATGTTGATGGAGGGAAGTTGGGGTGGAAATAGGCCATTACATTCGGTGTCAGGCAGATGTCACTAAGCATGCTCAGGGTCAGAGTTCAGTGTTTAAACTACTTTACTAGTTTGACAAGCTGACCGGAATAAAGTGGTATGTGTCATGTGATTGCATGTTTGCTGTGGTTTTTGTTGTGCTGTGTTCTATGCCAGTACAAGGCTTTATATGTACAGAAAATACTTGTTTGCATAATAGACATATTGTTAAGATTGTAAAAGCGCAAACATACATTTAGCATTGTCTCTTAATATGGGACTTTTAATATCAGGCACTACGTTCTGAACCAGCTCAGGACAGTCCTACTAAGTAGCCCTAATGTCTGCTGACAAACAAACAGAGGCAGATAGTACGGTGGTAAATAGATAAAACCGGACAGAGCTACTCTATTAGAGCAGAGGACACTGCTCTGATTTAATTTGTCATCCAGAGGAAAATCAGAGCCACCCGTCATCCCAGGAGCCTGCTTCTGTTCCTCTGTGTTTGTATGTGCATATGCGTTGTATGTGTGCATGTCAGTCTCTAGTTCTGTCTCACTCTCTACCCTTCTCCATTACTTAGAGATACACACACAGCCAGGCACACACAGCAAATCTGATGCTATAATGTCATTCTGTTTTCAGTATTCATGGAGCACACTGTTACGCAGCATTAAAAAACCTTATGTTGACAAACGTGACATTATAGGAACTGGTAACAAGTCACAAAGCAACCTTCTCTGCCATTCTTGAATCACCAATTTCTTCTTCAGTACTTGTAAAAAAAAACAGACGTAGCTTTAGTTGTGGGTGGGAAGCTGGCAAGCGTTGTTGTTGCCCTACCAACTTCTACTAGTTGGTCAGGACACCTGTGCTGTGGTGTTACAAAACTTGACAGAGCTACAGCATGTCTGTACATATCTGTTTGGCAAACAGACTTAGCAGGGACAGCAGCATTGCTGATATAACCACATCTGATTCCAACACCAACAATCTGGTCGATCACTTCAATCATATCTGCTTGTCGTCACTAAATATTACTGCTCCTCTAAAGGTTAGGCCTACGTCTAAAGCTAGTAAGCAACCCTGGATAAATGACAGCATTCGCAGCCTAAAAAGGGAATGCAGGAAAGCAGAGCGCAGATGGAAAAATCCAGTCTCCAAGTCCATTACCTCAGTCTGAAGGATTTATTAATTAACTACAATAACATGGTTAAGGATGCGAGAACACACTATTTTTCTGAACTCATTACTACACATAAACACAATCCCAGGTTTCTGTTTAAGACTGTGGATCAGCTGGTAAACCCAACCCCTCCTTGTGCCTCAGCTGGAAGTAATGATGACTGTGAATTGTTTTTATCTTATTTTACCAATAAGGTGGTGTCAATCAGAGCCTCTATTACCCCGCGTCCTCTTACTCAGAGGTTCCTCACCAGCAACAAGAGAGTTTTAACCAGTTTTATCCCATCGACTTGTCTGAGCTTTTAAAAACAGTATCACAAATGAGAGTGTCCTCCAGCCCACTTGATGTTATACCTACAAAGTTTTTACTGAAAGTAATAGATTCTGTTGGGCCCCATTTGATCTCTGTTTTCAACAGCTCCC
>NC_060159.1:15788908-15808272 GCF_021292245.1 Micropterus dolomieu
CAACAGCCTTTTCACCTGTTTAACCCAAAAATCTATTGATCGACTCCAGACTGTCCAGAACTCAGCTGCCAGGCTTTTAACCAGAACAAAGAAATATGACCACATTACTCCTATTTTAGCTTCATTACACTGGCTCCCAGTATGTTTTAGAATGGACTTTAAAATTCTATTGATCACTTTTAAAGCTTTTCATGGCCTCTCGCCTTGTTATATTTCTGACCTTTTAGTCCCCTACACACCAGCACGCACCTTGAGATCCTCGGGCAGAGGTCTGTTGTCTGTTCCAGAGTCTCGACTGAAAACTAAAGGGGACAGAGCGTTTGCTGTCAGGGCCCCGAGGCTCTGGAACAGCCTGCCCGAGGAAATCAGGTCAGTGAACTCTTTTAAGTCCCTTCTTAAAACATACTTTTATAGGAGAGCCTTTCCCGATCTTATTTGACTTTATTTTATCCCTTTTATTTTATTGTATTTTACTAATTTTATATTTATCTGTATTTTAGTCTTTTCAATGTTTTCATGCTTTTATCTTGTATTGTTTTTTGTATTATTGTCTCTTGGGTATTACTGTTTTTACACTTGTTAAAGCACTTTGTAACTTGTTTTTGAAAAGTGCTCTACAAATAAGGATTATTATTATTATTATAAAGTCAGTTTACAGACACATCAGCCCATTAGATGGCTCTTTTTTGTTTTCTTACTGACAGCACGGTGCACAAGCACACACTGTATTACAGATAAATGAAAATGTACGAGTGGGAACCAGGCTCTGATAGACGTGCACCTCCCAATCAGATTTTATATTTTCCAATCCAAAATGGATTCATAGGATTTTGGGGTGAAGCCATTTATAATTCATCTCTCTCATCTTTCTTGGTCTGCTGTGTGTCACATAGCAGCAGTGTAGTCACTGTAGACAGTGTTTTTCCCCTCCTCCCACCACCGCCTCCCCTACTCCCTCCACCGGCTCATGTAGCCTACGACTGAGATGAACAAAAAAATTGAGCGACAGTTAGACATGGACCTAGCCTCCCCTCGACTAATCAGTCGTCTTTGGATCTCTCTGTTGTCACATCGTCCAGTAGAGACACGGCAGTGCAAAGGCGCTCAACCCCGCATGCATTTGCATTAATACACACATACCCTTCCTGTCAGCCCATGAAAACATATCTACAGTACAGTAGGTGCTGTCTACAAGTTTGGAGAGAAGACAGATAGGTTTCATATATCACACACCACCACCACCACCACACACAGGCATACAAACAGCAGAAGTGAGCACCAGCTTGCTGTTTATCTGTGTGTGACTCTGTAGGGGAGGATTTAAGTGGGCATGAATGATCATGTCTATGGGAGCGCTGGAGAGAAAAATAGGATACACACACACACACACACACACACACACACACACACACACACACACACACACACACACAAAAAAAAATCTCACTCATCCCCATCCTCTCTGAAATAGGCCTACCAAGCTTGGCTGCCTGAGTTAAGCTCCTTTTAGTCTGTACTGTAACTCCAACACACCTACAAGTGACCCAGTTGCCCCACAGCACCCCCTATAGATGTGACTGTGATGTACTCTACCTCAGCAGGCTGCGGAGGTGTTCCTGTCTCTAAAGGTAAATAATCTGTAATTTGACTTGTAAATAAGATGTCTATCCCCTTTAAATGAATATAAATGATGTGAGGTATTAAGGCAAAATCTCTTCCATAAATCAACATTAAACAGTGTTTGCTGTTTGCTGTCTCCCTCTTGGTGTTGGTGTGTCGGTTTGTACTTTGCAGCAGTTATCACAGTGTGCCAGAGGTTACACACTCACACCACCCCCGCCTGTCGTGGCATGTGATGTTTTTCTAATTACTCTGAAAAATGACAGAGTGCATCTCCATCCGAGTGCGTCGCTGTGTACGCCACCAGCGGCTGCCGAGACATACATCACTCTAATTGGCTCAAATAGCTCTAATATATGCCACCATGTTGCCTTCATGGATCAGCAGCGTCGCCTTTTGAAAATCAATACAGGAACAGCATGCTGGGACAGAAGAGTGTTACGTTCAATGAGCAGCCCAATGGCTTTGGCATTTCAGCGTTAATCTTTTTGCTATCCACCAGTGGTGAGAGCGGTAATTGGTGGTAATTGGAGGAACATTAAGGCCTGAGATAGAGACAGGAAGGGTTTAAATATGTCAGGATGCACACTGTTTTGTGTGTGTGAGTGAGTAGGTGGATATGCACGTATGTGCCTAGTGAAATATTTTTGTAATTATAAATATCCTGACAAAAAAGAGACACATTTTTCCAATGATAGGGTGATATGGTGACACCTGTAGGCTCTGGTGAATTTCTAAATTGCATGTTGGGAAAGGCATTTTGTGCACAAATTTGGCATAGGCCATAAGTGTGAAACAAAATGTTACATGGTAAAATAGCATCTCAACTCCAAAATAGTTTTTAAAGCCAAAAAAACTATTCAGGAAGTGTCAGAACTTTATGCAATTAATTACAGTGAATAGTCAAATATATGATTTATTGTAGTAAAGGGGAGATTATTGGTATTCATTTTAACATTCCAGTGAATTAATAGATGTATAAAAATGAGAGTTTGCAGAATGTCAGCTGTTGTTGTAACAAACATCACTCAAGCATCAGACACAGTAACATACCCCATTTTTGATGTTTGATGATAAACTGACACTTTTGATCATCCCACAGACTTGCAGGTGTTTCATCTGCATTAGAATGATATCTTCAAAAGGGACATCAAAGTCATAATTTAATAATAGATAACAGCCCTGAAAAGGTTGCAGAGAAAACATAAAAATACCAGTAATCCGCAGTGATTCAATCCGAGTAAAAATAGACAGCTGTGCTACATTCAGTATAGTCACATTCATTTAATTTAACGTTCTAAGTTCACTTGGCTTTAATCCAAATTTTGAGGTCTACAGTGTACAACATAATAAGCATACCACTGTCCAGTACAAGTCAACAGATCACACTATACAGTACATCTCTGTTCCTTATTAAAGCCAGCATGACATGCCCTGCTTCCCCATCCAAACACTGTGTGTTTAACACTGAACATGCTTCATTGCTATAACCTCAAGTGGACAGTGGTCACGTTTAAAATCTGAAGCCGATGGATGGGATGGATAAGGCTGGACTGCAATCCCGCATAAAACTGGTGCAGTATGTTATCATCAATGTTATACATACGACATGTGTTATAAAACTGTCCTGAAAACCTCCAGTCTACATTTTCTCTTTTGAGTCCAACTCTGACTCGGTGAGAGATGATCTACTGAATTCCCAGCAGAATGTCCTTGATAAAGCACTACAGGGGGGTCCGCTCTTCATTCCTTGAACTGATGTGTTCTCTATCTATATAGTCTATCTGAGATTAAAGGACAGAGAGATAGAAAAACAAACTATATTGCCCACTAGGAGACATAGATCACTGTCACCATGGTGGAAATGGCTCCCTTCCTCTTTCTTTCCATCTCTCCCGTTCCTTTTCTGTCTTCCTCTCCCTTATCCAGATGTCCTTTGATAACGCAGCTTTAGGGGAGATTTCAGCTTGTGTCATTGGTCTCCACTTGGGGCTATGAAATGGTTCGACGAATCATAAACATGGGTTCTCCAAAACCATGTACCATTGTGGTGCAAAAATTGTTGCCGCACTGGGATTCTTACCGGGCCTAAACAATAAAGCCTTGCCTTGGGTATTTTTTACCTTATCACACCATTACAGCTGTTTTGTGCTCAAAGAGGCTCAGCTGCCTTCCTCTGTGTGTGTGTTTGTGTGTGTGTGTGTGTGTGTGTGTGTGTGTGTGTGTGTGTGTGTGTGTGTGAGAGAGAGAGTGTGTGAGTGCATGGCTCTGTAAAGCGTTTCACTAAGAAAGACAGAGAAAGGGAAAATGAGGTGAGAGAAATAGCAGGAGAGGCATGGAAAATACAGTGGTTACCGCCACGGTGTGTATATATATATATATATATATATATATATATATATAGAAATTGTTTGGTAATTTTATGCCATTTTTACATGTATATTCAGGAATTATTTGTTGCCAATATGAAAATAAACTAATAAAGAATAAAAAAATGTCATTATAGGTGATAAACCAGAAGTTTTGCTCCTTGACATATATTATATAACTCTGTAAATATTTAGGGATGTAAAACGAGTATTACAATTTTTTTTTAAATTGGTGTTAGAGAGTACTGTTAACACGTCAGTAACAGTAACACGTCACAACCAAGTTGTGATCTGGTGACTGCTAAGGCCATAACTTAGGATTGACATGATTTTCTCTTTACGTCCTGACAGCAATCAATAAATCAAAGGCTCTGACACAAAAATGAAAAATAATCTGGTACATGTGGCTGTCGCAGAACTGTACCTGCCTACCTACCTGCATGCAAACTAAGGATGAAATGGTATGAAAACTTCATATCACGATTACAGTGACCAAAATTATCACGGTTATCAGTATTATCACGGTATTGTAAAAATGCGCTGAAAAAGATAAAAATGTACTGATACACACCATTTCAACAAGTTTTATATTGAAAACTACAAATACAATTGCCATTTTGTTTGCATAAAAAATTAAATAAAAGCAAATACATTTTGTAAACATATGAAAATCATCAGTTTGCATTATCAAGATTTTATATTTTATAGGTAATACAATGAATGTCTTTAGAAGACAATGATAGTAACTGCAATGCAACAACTGACATAAATACAGAGGAGTCTGTAGCGTTTCTAGATATGCTGGTTGGTTGACTAAACTGCGTAACGTGTTATCATGTGCAATGGACGAATAGACTCTGCCGACGCACAGAGCAACAGAACAACGTGTAGCGTTTTTACAAGAGCAGCAACACGGAGAGCTTCAGTTTACACGCTGTTAGCAAGTCAGAGAGACAAACCAAAGCTAAAAGTTAACTCACTCTGTGTTCACTATAAGGTAATTTTCTTCAATCAAGTTTCCCTCAGCACTCTCATAAAAACTAAAATACGACCACACTTCAGCGTGACTGAAAAATCTCCGCTGCACTGTCTTCTGCCGTGTTGTCATTGACCCAAACAAACTCACGTTGCATTCTGCGCATGCGCGCCTGCTTCTGGGAGACACAGGACAGTGTTTACAGTGAGATCATAATAGTGCAGTTAACCATACCCGGTTACCATGGTAATTAAAATGTGTACGGTAATAATAACCGTCGGGAATTTTACCACGGTTTACCGTTAAACCGGTAATCGTTTCATCCCTAATGCACACTGCCCGTGCACTCACTGCACATAAAAATGTGTTTGGGGGAGTGGCTTTGGAGGGAGGCATGAAGGGAGGGGGGTGGGAGTTTTTCAGTTTGATACTTTCAAAATCTAGCTGTCTCTTGCTAGTTCCTCAATGTTGCCTACCATAGCTTTAATTTCTGACCCACTTGTGTGGGTATTTGTTTATAAAACCACACTGTCTGACTGTACATAATGCTGGTACAATAATTGTAGTTTTGTAAAGGAAACACAGAATTATTGCAAGTGCAGTACATGTCTCAGTAATGGAGGACCCCGGTGGCAGAAGGAAGCATGCAGTCTGTTTTAAAGATGCCTGTCTGACTTCTGTGTCCCCTGCCCTAAGTCTCCCTTCTATTCCTGGACCTCAACATAAACACTGCTGTGTGTAGGACACCGGTTGTATACAGTGGGTTTAGCATGGTGTTGAGTGATCCACTAAGTGCCCCCCAGCCATGACAATTGGTAATGCCAAAATATGAGCCTGCATGTCTGTGGATGGAGTCCATAATAGCATTAGGCATTTCATCTCCAACCTGTACTAGAGCAATTAAACATGTACTGTGTTTGCCTGCATGTATCTGTTGTATGAAGATTATCCTCCACTTGTCCTTTTAGTTATTGCAAATAGATTATCTAAAGACATCTCCATGCAACACCACAGTGCATAAAATGAATATATTCCTGTGTTTGCTGTGAAAATAAATAAATAAATGTAAAATAAGCCACAAAGACTGTGGGCTACAAAAAGATGTTGCTCAAGTTGGCCACAGCCTTTGTGAGTTTGATTTCATACTTTGAGTCAGGAGCACAGAGCTGATGATTGCATAGTGGTGTGTGGGAGACCCATCCAGGCACACTTAATAGAAAGCCTGCTATGGTAGCCATGTTACATTTGGGTATTGAAGTAAACAAACCAGAACCCAGGGTAGAACAAATAGCTGGAGACATCTAAACATGCACGTACAAAGGCTGGGAGCGATTAGGAACTCAAATTATTCATGATTTATTACATCAAATTTGACCATTCATGCATGAATGCATTTTTAGGCTTTCTTATTTTATATCTTTAAACAATCAACAATATAATACACAGCGGCAAACAAAACATAAAGCACATACGGGAAAAAATTATATGCTTGAATGATTGTGTTACCTCTGAGAACAAGCACATGAAAGGAAACATATATGTACATAATACATACATGCCCATATACTAACATAATACTACATACACTTAAACATGCAGACAGTGCAGTGTAATGCACATAATGGCCGAAATAACACAAGGAAAGGCAAATTTATGAAGCACAAAGTAACAAATATAATTGCTGATACATTTTTCTTGTATCTTGAGTTGTACAATAAAATTTTTCCACCTACTGATTATATTTTGACTCTTACTGTCTTTTTGCTATGATTTTTTCAAGATGTAGTCTTTACTAAAGACTTAAAAGAAAAGCTCTTCCAGAATTTGAGGACTAATCTGACTGTTGAAACAATTCCCATGCATATAATACACTAAACGACAACACATTTTTCAGTCCTTCTGCCTGAGATTTGTCACAGAACAAGCCTAGTCTTTGAGTTCTTGATATTGGATTCCCAACTCCATAGTGGCTGTACACCTCCAGGACACCTTATTCTGGGTCAGCCCCATCTGGAGTAATTTGATGGGTGTGTAGTAAACTCTATTCAAAAGTTTAAATAGGATTCCTCTTCCCCTAGCTTCAGTAATATTCCTACATTTTGCCATGCAAATCTCAAACTGTCATAAATGTTCACTGTTCACTCTGCATAACATTTTATAACATCCTGAAGCTGTGTGCTTGATGTTAAGAATGTAATAAAAAGTTGCTCATTCCCATTTATTCCTTTGTGCATCACCATACTCTTAGTTACACAGATTTGATCTGCACGTATTGCACAATCATCCTTACAATTCAAATTATAATGGCGGCTCCAAACGTATTTTATGTTGCTATTGCATTAGTTATTTCAGAACTTTCAGCAAAGAAGCCTTTTCTCGATGGAAAATATGTTATCGCTCTTCTCTTCTCTCAAGATTCAGCTCTCCTACTACATCAAAGGGTTCGTTGATTCAATTGGTTGAAGTTAGCCTGTGATATACGTAATAGACAGATCGAATCACCTGCCAAGTATTTTTTGAAAGTGCCTGCGTGTTCTCAAACACGTTCCAAGGAAGACTTCTTGGATGGTTATCTGTAACAAACCACCTGGCGCATCATGTTTATATCGAAATTTTTCCCTTTTAAAAATGCCAGACACCTCCTTCTTTGTATTGGCCTATGAGAACCATTTGTATTTCATGTTACCACTTTCAGTATCTTATTTGCCATGATTTTTAAGAATCTGTAGGCCTGTGGCATTATATGGTCGTAATATTGTGTAGGAGAAAGAAAGGCAAAAAAAAGAAAAAGAAGAAGAAAAAAAAACATGCACACATAATGCCACCTGATGAACATCCGATGTACATACACGGCGCCAAAAAGCTTTCTCTGATCTTTCACCTGTTTGGTTCTGTCAAGGAAGAAAGCGATCCTGCAGCCATTCCATTTGATCTTGCCCGTATCTCTGTATACCGTCCCACAAGCAGACAGAACCTTTTCTATCTCTGGTGGAGGTAGCAGGGTATTTTTCTTTAGGATTCAGGATTAGCTCTTTTTCCTTTTGTCACACCAGTCTGACATTGAGTCGGCGCCCCCAGTTCATGAGATCTTGCATCTTATTTGTTAAATTCTCCTGGTTCTTCTTCCTGCTAGCCATCTGTTATTTCAGAAAGGCATCCTCATTTTCCAAGTAAATTTTTTCCCCTCTGACACAGGCTTGTCATTAGTGGACTTAAACAATGGTTCAGTGAGACACTTCTTGTCATCTAGACTTCTTGTCTACTCATATGAGTGTAGAACTTCAACGAGGTCACTAACATTATTCATCTCCCGTCATCGCAGCAGAGAGAGATTCTTGTACAGCAACAAAAGGGATGCATATTATGTCATCGTTGCTCATTCTTGCCTAGGAAAGTCCTTTAGAAGTGACGATCTTCATCTCAATGGGAAATGTAAACTAGTGACAGCCAATGTCATCTCCCAACTAAACACAATCAGTATGGCTGTATAGTTGACTTCAATGCTTTAATGCTGTATTTAGTATCTCTGTCTCTCATATAAACAGACCACATACTTAGTTGCTTCTCATGCAGTCAACAAATAAAACCACAGTTATGTTCACTGCCAAATGTTCTGCTCAAACTTTTAGACGTAGTTTCCTCTATGCAATAAGTGTATTCTTTTTAACTGACTCGACTTTCATTAGATCCACTTGCGCACTCAAACTGTTCCCAGTTATTACAGCCAAGTATGATAACATTTTGCATGATTTCACTGTGCATTTTCCAACAGATCTTGACCAACATATGAAATTCATTCATTAAGTCCAATGCAAATAGTGGGCAATAAAACTCCTTCTCAGACAGCAACGGAGGGATCTAACAAAGAATAAAACGAACAAAACAACTGCAGCATTATAGAAAAAATATTGAGCCTTAAAGGTGGGGTTAGCAATTCTAATCCAAGTCTTTTTGTTTCTGCAGAATCACTTAGCCCACCTTTAAATCTTTTTGAGCCTTTAACTAATAGGTATGTTCTTCCCTCCAACAAGGTCGTGGCTGTTACAGGAGAGGCTTAATTACCTCAATGGGCCAGACCCTGGCTGAACCTTGTAGCAATATTTCCTGCTCTTAAGACTCATCAATCAGACACCAGCTATGCTGAACATTTAACTGATAACATTACCGACATAACATAACCCATTCTGTTCTCTTGTCCCAGTCATTTTACCCATAATTAACTTTTCTCAACCAGCTCCGTTGTTCAGCCTCTCCTCCTTCATCCTTTAGAACATACAGGAAAAAATCTGTTTATTAGTCAGTATGAAACAGCTTTCTCCCTTAGAGGTGTCAGAAGTACAATTGTTACTATCCATTACAACAAAACACCCATACATGTGTTGGGGTCAACATGTTATATGTTGATCAAAAGTAAAGCATTAGAATTCTGGCTTCTAAAATGTGCAACCCTTACCATCATTTACATAAAAATCCAATGTGCATGTCCTGTACACCATATGCTTGTGTGTAATGGACATGCCCAGAAAGAACATGTCATCAAAGCAGTTGAGTGGTGGTGATGAACCAAATGATGAAACATGAACTAGAGCTTTGTGCGCATGTCTGCAAACGTCCCAACACACAAACAAGTGAACAAACTAAGACCAACAGCACTAAAAGGGCATAAAGAGGGAACTAACCCAGCAGGGAGCTCTATGGGATGTGTAATGAATTGGCAGATGATGCCAAGGCTTCTGCTAGAGGCCTGCAGGACTAGTAGACTGAGTACCTACAAACAGTGTCCTAAAATTCTGTCTGAACTGCAGCCAGTGAAAACAAGGTCACCTTTTTTCCCCTTCCCGCACCAACTTTCTAAATGATCTTGCTGTGTTTACTTAGCTGCCAGACAGGAATGGACAGCGCTCTTTACAGGGCCACACACTGTTTTAATTCCAAATGGACAACTGAGCCATTCATGGCTTAGAGAGGCTGCAATGTGAAACATGAAAACACAACAAAACAGCTCACTCACATAAACTGGGGGTTAATTGGGGGCATGTTCACTCACACTTAAAATCAGTGCACACTTCAGCCCTTACAAACTCACTGGAACAGTCATTTGTTATCTGTTACATTTGAATACATGGGATATCAGCTTAATAGTTTACTGATTTTTAAAGAAAATGGACAAAAGAAATATATCATTCATCAAAGAATAAACATGTCTACTATTTAATTTATTCTGACATGGCTTTACAATTTATGACCTCCAGATAGCAGATTTTGAGCTCATCTGCCTTCATACACTACAGTGAATCAAGCTGGAATGTAAATCCGCTGCCTAACTCTCCTCTAAACACAGAGCAGGCAAAGAAACAGAAACTACCCAGAGTAATAGCAATGAAATACTTTCTGACTTGTGGTCAGAGTTTTTTTTACTCCTTCCACAACACTACACACAAGAAGTTTTATAATCCCATGTTGTATTTTAGCAAGCACAGCATCACCACACCATTTTTTTCACCACGGTAACATGTAGTCAAGCTATAGGTTTTCTCTGGTTGTTGTTTGTCTCCTCCTCAGACTCCAACATAACGTTATGCTCTGCTGCTTTAAATAACAGTGCTGTTGACAGCTGTGTATTTAGATTTATTTCAGCTGAACTTTTCAACTTGAATCTGTCTTGTGCTCACATGCTTCTATGATCCTGGTAGTTTGTGCACAGCAGTAATCTTCAACAGATATGTGTTTGTGGGGAAGCGACACTAAAAGCTTTGGACAAAAAGAGGTCAGGAGAAGGGGTTATCTGGGTAATGTTTTTAGGATGTGAGTGGAGGGGCTGGCCCACATCCCTGACCCCAAACATCTCCACCGCCGTGCAAAACAAGCAAACATTGTCAAATATGTCGTTCTGAGCCTCAGCAGAGTTGCTTAGAGTTCAAAGTTCTGCAGCAACTTTCAGTTTCCAGGAAGAAATAGGAATATTCTGAACAGATAATTCACAAAAACTTGGTAGAAAATCCAAGCGGCTGCATAATCCACACATGAACACAAATGCTTGATGACAGGTGAGCTTCAAGCAAAATGAAGGAAAAAAAATAATGACCAATGACCAAATGAAAACAAACCCTAACAGACCAACAACCTAACAGACAACAGTCCTCCAACAATTTCCGATTAGGAAACGCATTCAAAGAACCAGAACCATTCTCATGCTGTCAATAGAAATTACATTAATTACCATCAGGTTGTCATAATGAATCAAAACACTTCCTGTCTGCCTGGTATGGGTAAGAAACTTCTGATGAACAAACCATGCTCGATTTGGCAGTTCAGTGTCATTTCATACAATCAAAAAACAAAAATAATTTAAATCACTGCTGCCTCTGGAATACCCCATAACGTCCATGTTTGTGCAGTCTTGGAGATTTATATTTGCATGGGTTTTTTATGGTCCCAAGTAAAGAGGGTGAGTTTCATGACCCTCTGGGCCCAAGAGACCCATTCAAAACACATGTCTTGAAGCATTTCAATAATCTTCTGACGTCAGAAAAAGTGTACACAGAGTGATTAGAAACTATCTGCTTTATACACTCCAGACCTCAGGAAATAGTAATATGGCAAATTGCTCCTCTCATTGATGATCCAGTTATACAAACCAACAAGAAAAAGGGGGCTGCCTGTTTGCAGCTGCTGTAAAGCACTGACACTAAGAGTAGACGAGAGAGAGGAGGAGACTGGCTAATGGTGGCTGACCTAATCCATGGTCTGTTCTATTCAAATTAAAACCTGCAATCCATTCATTTGCTCCCATAAGGGCTCTATGGAAAGCAACAGACAGAGGCCTGATTCAAATGAATGGAGGAATTAAACACAGAAACAAAGGCCACAGCCGTAGATAATTGCAGAGGAAAAGGCAGCTCAATTGAAAGTGACATCACCAACATAAACAGCCTTCTCAGATGAAAGCACATCCTGAGTCGGACATCTCGCATTCAGAGCGAGGATGTAGAGAAAGTCAATGCAATTACAGTACATTTAGTTAATATAATGCAAGCATGGTTTGTTAGAAATTGTTGGAGTGAAACAGAGTGGTGGGAGTAATTGTTGTTACTTGCTAATGCTAAGTTACCAGATGAGAGCAGTTGAAGCAGTTACATCAGAGTGGTTTCTGCTTATTTGACCTTAACAGTCGCTGGCAACTGCATTGTCCTCAGGCTAAGACTGGTGCTGTGTGTGTGTGTGTGTGTGTGTGTGTGTGTGTGTGTGTGTGTGAGTGAGTGAGTGAGTGAGTGAGTGAGTGAGTGAGTGAGTGAGTGAGTGAGTGAGTGTGTGTGTGTGTGTGTGTGTGTGTTTGATATGATTAGACCATCTTGAATATTTAGGCCATGAGTGTAATAAAATGCATTAGCCTTGCTGTGTGACTAAGAGAGGTTAGTGAAAAGACAAAAGTCAAAATGAGTATTGAAGAAGCAGCAGTTGTACATTTTTTGTCATGCTGGTGATGTGCTGCTTGCTTGTTGCGTGATAAGATTGGATTAAATTTAATAATGCCCATGGGTGGTTGTAAAAACAGGATGCAAAGCAAATATATTGTACGTGTTAAGTATATATTGATATTGCTTTCACTAGCATTTTCCACTCATTACATGAATAATAAAGATTTAATAAATAAATTTAATTTAATAAATGTAGATACTGAACGTTGCAAATTTATTGTCAGTAACTGAAAAACCAAGGGCATGAAACTGTGCCTATGTAAACGACATAAGTATTAGTAAGTAAGATTCCAGACAAACAGAAATATATAAAACATAAAAGTGATTTTTTTTGGCCTATATACACATAAAAAATGGACATTTATTTTTACATCAACAGAGCAAATGTAGGCCAGGCATTGCTTAGAAAGTCTTGGACAGGTGTGTTACTAGGTGTTCCATTATCATAACCACCGGGTAGACATGCACATAAAATGTGACAAAAGCACGAGCAGTAATGTCTATTTGCTGTTGTGTTGTGCCATTAACTGTTGTGGTTTGCACTTAAGGGCCACTGTAGATATTAGCACATTGCAACTTACATTTCTAAATTGTTGCTTTTATTGTGCAGTTACTCATGACAAAATAAGAACCAAGATTATTCAGTGGGTCACTTATTTGGGCTTTATCTTTGTATTTTTATTAGGTTTATGAGGTTTAGCTTATGCAGAACTTTGAGCAAGTGAGTCTTGAGTTTCTTGCGGAAGCTGATGAGCGACTCTGCTGTACTGATGTTGGCAGGGAGCTTGTTCCACCGCTGCGGCGCCAGGACAAGCATTGCCCGACATGCCCAACTTTAAATGACAAAGTAAAATGTATTCCTACAAAGTGGAGTCATCACCATTTATAATGCACCTTATACAGGGAATAAAATGTTCTGGGCAAATAATTTTATTTGTCATACAACAAAAGTGTCCAAACTAAAATTATCACCTCACCTGGCTCTGGTGGTACAGAGACGTTTTCTGAGGTACAGCTGCAAACCATTATTTATATAAATTTTAAAATCTAAGGGGCAAAACGAGGAGAAGACAAATGACTGTCGAGATAAAATGAAATGTGAAGCTGTTATGACACTTTTGACAAATTTTGTATTTTCCATGTTAAGTATCTCTAATCCGTCTTTCAGACGGATGACTAGTTGCTTCAGCATGGAAGCAGTGAGGCACGGGTGCTTTTGAGATTCTGAGACAGGGAACAGAGAGAAGAAAATACACCGGGTGTGTTCAGCTGTCTTTTTGTTTCTGATGCATTGTATGGATGGCTGAGCAATTTGACTCAGGAGCCTCTGAGCCCCAACTGATACTGTCCCCCAAGTGGACAGGGCTACCTACATACACAAGCATAAAATGGAGACTTGTGGAGGATATGTGGCTGGTTTTAGCTGTATGGATTGAAATGCAAATACTACAGCAAATGATACATGCGTGCGGATCAACTGTAATTGTTTTATGACATCTGGCACCACGTTTATAGACCCACCATTAAACACCATTAAAACAGTGTGTGTGCAAGTGACATGTACTATAGTTACAGGTCAGAATGTATTTATGTAGCTGTCTGGAGACATGTGTTCTTTGCACCATGTAATGCAGCTGAGGAATGGCTATGTAACAGAAGGAGGGAGGGTCATTCAATCTCGATTTGTATGACATTATATTTCAGTTTTTGTCCATCAGTGTTGGTTCATTCTTAGCACGATTATTTTTTGATGTTGGTGTGTGCAAACCTTACTGTGTAATATGTATTATATATGTATTACATACTATATTGTTTAAACAATTATTTGCTGGGGGTTTTATTGCATTTCTAAAGCTCCCAATTCTGATCCAAATCCTGATCTGACCAATTATGTAAATTTAAGTCAACTTTGTATTATAGCGTCAGATAAACATATTTTTTTAAATTCAGTTTTCCCTTTCTTAACTTTCCACATTATATAGAGTTTTGAGGCGTTTTACAGGAGAATTACAGCAGTATTTTCACAAGTCCAGGTAGGTCTTTTTGGGCCACTTCACAGGAACATCAGCAAGGTGTCACTATTTTTTCTGACACCGTCTGTCCTCTGAAGGTGACATGTGACAGCTGTCACATTACAGCTCTTCTTGTCACCCTGCTCCCTAAGAGCATTCTGGATCTCCTTTCCCTGGACATCACACATGACAAAATGGTCGCAAAAAAGCTTTATGTGCCCTCTAACTCACACACACACTATTTGCGCTCACTCTTCACAGAGCTCAGCCACTCCTCTCTCACTCGGTTATCCCATTTGTCTCTCAGTCCCTTTTCTATTCCCCAGTTTTTCCTCTTTGTAACCCCCTCTCTAACATCTCTTCTTCTCAAGCTTGAGCTCTTTATCCCTCTTATCCTACCTGTCATTATTCTTTCTTGGGTCCTTGAAATCCACCAGTGATGGAAATAATAATCTTGAAAGCAAAAGTGCTGACTGGATGAGATGTTGATGGCAATACATCTGGTGCCAACTAGTTTGTAGGGTGCAGGGTGACAGATGTGGAGGTGTCTCCAAGCTCAGCACTTTAGATAAACACACAATGACTTTCAGTTTGGACAGTGTATGTAATACCAAGGTTATTATTATTATTATTCTTCAAGGTTATTGTTATTACCAAGCTTATATTTTGTTCTATCTCTCATTCATATTTGGAAAGACTAAATTTGTTATTGATCCTTGCATGTCTCGATCTTATCCAGAGGTTTCTAGCAGCTGCAGCTTTTAGATGAACTCTTGATCTGACGGAGCAAAAGTTCAACCCCCTAACACAAAATGGCCCAGAGTAGCTGAAGTGAGATTTCAAAAATAGGAAACCAATAATGTCTGCAGGCAGTGTGCTTTTCCCTTTAGCATGTTCATCCGATAATCCTGAGAAATCATCCTATGATAAAACCTGACATGGACAAGGAAAAGTCTTTGACCTGTATTTCATTCCAAGGGTGTAATTAATTCCTATCAAATATGATTTACAAAAAAAGAGGGGAAAGGTTCACACAAAACACTCAAATCAGGCAACTTGTTTTTCAACTTAAATGAAAAGGAGTATTTTATATAACAGGCACCATGAAACAAAATTTACACCCACTGTGAATTAGGCATAAGAAAAACCTACGTTAACACCAGTTATGTAACTGTACAGAGGGGGCTGTTACAGCTCTATTATAGCATCAAATGTGCAAAAAGCGTCACATTAGGAGGTGCTCCTCTTCACACATCAGCTTTGATGTAATTAGGTGTGTGTATGTGTGTTTGCGCATGGCTACGTGTCTAAATGTGTTTTTCCATCCATATATCATCTCTATCACAGCAATGTGAATGTGAACTTGGCAATGTCAAGAGTTTTATCATTTTGTATTCTAACTTTATATTTTGTCACAGTGCTCCAAATTTTTCTTCTAATGAGATGGTTAGATGTGATGATGCTCCCCGATGCTGTCTATAAAGCTTATTTATTTATTTAATCAACATTTATATATTTTTGCCTAGCAATTTCGAACAATTATATCGGCAGTATTCCTGTTTAAGTTTTGTATACATCTTCATATTATATTTAAGTATTTCTTCATTTAGAAAAGAAACAACTTGGCTGCTAAAACCAGCAGTAAAAGAGATATCGCTAGAAGTTATCACATCAAGATTTCTCCCTGAATATGAGCTTATGCAATCTATTGCATATTGGGTTTGGGGAATGCAGCAGCTCTTGACCAGAAATTATTGTCAAAATACATTTGCATCTAAATGCATACAGTTTTAGTCCGTGCTGGCATCTATAAGACATTCTAAATACAATGCATGAATTTTCCCCATGAAATATTTTGCCCACCCATCCAAGAAGCATAATTGTATATTGTATGTACCGGTATCTTAAGCCACAGACGAATGCTCAAATAAATCAGAATACTGAGAAAAGCATATTGGAGAGATTAGAATGTTGTTGGGATATTTTTCCTTCCCTATTGTCCAGGAGGGATTATTATACTATGTTGCTCCTGACAGTACGGCAAGGCCTAAAACAAAAGTGAAGACAGCAATATAATTAAGGCTTATCTGTATTTGACCCTAGTATAAGCTTCCAATGAAACTACCAGCTTGAGTTAAAAATTTGTTTGGTAGTGTGCTATTATTTTCCTTTTTAGGTGCTCAGTCTACAACGCCACACTTGAGTATCAGGTTTTATGACTATATTTATATATTTGTAATAAATAATGTCACCATCAACCATTTAAAATGAATATACAGCTGTGTAAGAGTACAAATACATACCAGATAGCTCACAGGCTCAGAATCTCTCCCTGCAGCCAAAACTCAATAACAACCAGATTTAGACTGGATCTTCGGGCTGAGAGTTTATTTCTCATTATGTTATTATAAGACTAAACTCTCTTCGGTTCAGACTGCCAACAGAGAAATGCCAAACCTGGACCATCGACATTCCCACCAATTCTCATCCATATTTGAGGGGTACAATTTTGGCTTGTTGAGTGTTTAGGTATCAGACACAAGCCCGGCGTCTTGGACTGATTCAAATACTATTGAAAAACAAACAGCGGGTTTGGCAATGTAGCACCAGCAAGATCTGCTGACAACAGAAATGCTGGTTTTGTGGTTGCATCCTTGCCCATAAAGTTGTACCGAGACTCAGAGTCTACAGACCAATCGCTGCTGTTAACATGAAGAGACCTGAAATAGCCTGAGGATGTGTGACAATCACTGAACTCTGGCTCAGTTCAACTGTTATTGTAACTGAATGGAGCCACAAAGAAGAAGAGTCTGAAAACATAATGGCAGTGGGGTATAACAAGACCATAAAGCCAATGATGTTGGAGAAAGAAGAGAGACAAGTGTTTTTTGAAAGAGCAAATTAGATCAACTGAGTGGTTTGGGAAAAATTGCAAGGCATGGATGAACATGAGGGCAGCGCCATGGTTCTTACACCATCTTCTCCCTCGCAATTGCAGCCCGTTTTTCTTGCCCATGCTATCAGCTTTGACTTAAAAAAAAGCTTTAAGGAAGATGCCGTATTTGACACAATTAGCCATGTACAACTTCATTCAACCAATGGAAATAATTTCGAGTTTCGATGGAGAGGAAAAAACAACTGTTGAGGCTGCCAATAATCGGCCCTCTTAAGCAGGAAGAGAGTTAAATATACATCAGCGTGTAACTGCTGCCCTCAGGCTACCTGGCAGCTGTCTACTTTAAACAAAGCAAGGAGGAAACCTTTACTCAAATCCTAAGCAGTTTTTGTCCTGGTCCCCTAGTCCAATTAAAGTAATTTATTTGGATTCAGATGGTTCCCAAAGCAAATATTTTAACAATGTCTCAGACAATGCAGTGGGCTTATTTAAGCTAGAGTCCATCAGTGCTGAAAGTATTTTCAACTGCTTAATCTGTCTTTCGTTGACAATACTGTAATATATCCAAAGCTATGAACCAAATACTCCAGATACTACAAGTTATCTCATGTTAACCTCTGGATGACCTGACAAAAGCCGACGGGATCTGTTGTTTTCAAGCATTAGAATATGCTTTACCCATACTGGCCTACTTTCTGTTGGTGGTTTGGCAGTTCCTCATTAGCTAAAGCAGGCAACTATACAAACTAATTATATGACTTATAATTAAGTGTTATACTGAGAGAAAGCTGAGCATAACACTTGCGAAACCACACGCCGCCTGTTACAAAACGGCATAATCTACACAGAATTTTCCCTGAGTTCACTTAATTATTTAAATCCTTGCTGGTTCACACTGAGAATCCATCTGCACAAATTATAGCAGGTATAAACAAGCTGCAAGAACAAAAACCAACCTCTATCTATACCACTTGCCTCATCACTGACAACAGCCATTTCCCATTCTCATAAATGCTTCCTAAATGGATCATGCAAATGAGGCTATGAATTAGCAGGAGGGATCATGATGTGTTATCCATCTGTGGCATTGCACGTCCCTGATATAACGTCTCTAATTGACGATCACTGTCATTGTGCCGCATTTCAAAATGAGGTTCAGTGTTGGCCCCAGCCGCATAAATTAAGATGCGTGCTGTTACCTAATTGCTCTGATTAGCATGAGCGCTATGGCAATAGCAGTGATGCCACAGAGTAGCAAATCTGTACTGACTGGACTCACTCAGATGAGTGTCAATGGTCAAATACCAGACAGTGGAAAATAAATATAATTTTAGCCCTTACTGACAATTCAGTCCAATACCCTTCACCCATATTGGAAAATTCGGCGCATCTTTGACTGTATTGTACCCTTAATGTAGCAAGGCAGAAAGTAGTGTGGTGCTGCTAGTTGAGAGAGTAGCGTATCTGACTTTAATGCAGAAGGTTGGAGATTGCTTGCCATGAGTTACCAACAATTAAAAAAAAATTTAGGCTTCATCTTTCACTAACAGTATTTTAGTTGCCAAACCCTAACAATACCTTAACCATTGTTTATTTGCCATAACCACAATATTTATTGTTAACCATACCGTAGTGGACATTAAAAAGAAAGAATTTTAAAAACATTGTCATTCAACGTAATCAGGCATTTTCCAGAATTGCGAAAAATAACATTATTGTCTGGCGATAGGGTTGAAAACTAATTGAATCATAGATTAATTATTTTAGCACTAACTGATACACCCAGCCCATCATTTTTGGACCATAGTATAATAAAGCAAATTTTACATGCACTGTATATAGGATATATATCGTGTTTATGAATGAGGTAAAAGCTAATGAGCAGGCTTGAATAATGAACCAGCATTAGGAGGCTATTATTATTAGTGGCAATTAGGGCTGTATCAGAATTGTCTATAGTCGAATCATGTTATGTGTGTGCGCAGGAGGGGGGGGGGGGGGGGGGGGGGGGGG
>NC_060159.1:15808292-15843305 GCF_021292245.1 Micropterus dolomieu
GGGGGGGGGGGTTACACACGGTAACGGCGCTTTAATCTTGTACATTTCCAGCTAAACTGAGTCTTATTGTTGACCCTTTTCTCTCTGATCGCTTTCACCAGTATTGTGCAGAGTTTTGCATGCATGTCGTGCGGCCGACAGCTGCATGCACGTCGCGGTTCCTCGCGGGTCTATTTCAAGTAGCCTACTATTTAAAAACAATGTAATATTCTTTGTGTGGTTCATCGATGGTGAAAAATGATCCGAACGTCCTGCGAGGTGCGGACAACTCTGAACTACAACGGTCTCGTCTCTACAGCAAGTTCCTCTTCTGCCACTACACACTCAGACACACATACAGATACGTCTACACATGTGCACTGATGCCCCCTGCCTTGAGGGTTAGGGTTGCAGTTCTGGATTTATTCACGCAAAGACATTTATTAAAAGCTTTTTTTTCCCTTTTCTAATTTTTTATTTACAGCATTATCTATTGAAATTTATATTGTAATAGACAGAATATTATTGGGAGAAAACTGGTAGTTGTATGTAAAATCAAACATTGAGGACCACCATATCGGCAATATCGCGTAATCCTCATTTCGCAACGAAGCTTCAACTGTGAGATTGACAGTAGAATCAGGCTCTGCCCATCGAAGCATCAAATCTTCGACTATTCAGGATCAGCCCTAGTGCCAATTAGACTGATCAGTGCCATTTGTTGAAGGCATTGACCTTAATACTCCAATAAAAGCTGATCACCACAGTGGATCCAGCCACAGAGCGGGCCAAAAGTTTGACTGGCAAAATGTTGGTGGAACGAGATTTATCATCCACACAGGTCTGTTGTTGGTCCATGGGTTCTCAGGCCAAATTGTTACACTCACTGGACAGACTAAGCAGTCGCTGATAGATCCATTGATAATACTGTCACACCCATCACACTATGATTAGCATGAAGTCATGCCGCTACAGTAGTGGTTCTCTCTAATCCTTTTTCTCAAAGCTGCTCATTCTGATACCCATCAGAGATGCTGAGACAGATGATTAGTTACGTGCTCTGTCAGTACATGTGAAAGAAGACAGCGCACAGGTAGCAATTATGATTTATACAGCTGTAAGGAGCTGCACTTTAACTTTTGAGGAATACAGGGTAACAGGGAGAGGGATAAAAGGCCAGCAGAAGACTGGGGAAAGAATTATATGTAAGGGCACTACACATATTAAAATCATATAAAAAAGTAATGCAGCAAATATTCACATCTTAGATGATACAAATTTAATTTAATTAAATTAATTTAATCAATCATAAATTTCATTTATGATACACCCACTGGTCCCCCAAATCCTGTAGAATCCTGTATGGAGTTTATATAAAAACATCAACAAAGGGGAGGAAATTTGGGGATTTGCAGTTGCTATTCTGCCCTAAAATTAAATCATAATCACTTATGGAAGGATGATCATTAATAGCAATAAAATTATTTTGCCAATCTTAAGTAATATAATAGATGATGTAATCAACTATAGTTTAAATTAGTTAATGAGCAATCTGGTTTGGATTACATTTTTAAAGGAACCTGCACAGCAGCAAGAGCAATTGATTACAGATGCAAAGCTGATGGCTGGCAGGCGATTGGAGCAAAACCCAATGATATTGACACTGATGAGTTGTCTTATAGATGTTACTTTAAATATATTCTGTCTATATCCTTACCAAACCCTGAGATGCTCAAATGTGATGTGGCTGAGATACCTCAAAGTATTAAAGAATGAATTGTTGCTTTGAGGTGACGATCATACAGAAATGATAGTTTCTACAAAGTGATATAAAATAACCTGACCAGATTGATAAATTATTTCCCATTTACATAACATACATATATACAACATAAACCTATAGCTAGTGCAGTCTGGAACAGTAAATCATTGGTCATGGGGAAAGCAGATACAGCAATATCATGAGTGGCCAACATGTGTCTATCTGAACCACTGTAAAATACATGACTCACTTATGGATGGTGTGAATTCATGCATGCCTTCAGTAATTGATTCAATGTCTCTCCTTTGATGCAGAATACAGACAGCAGGAAGTGCTGATTAGACACTAAAACAGGCCGCCATGTGAATTTGGGGGAGAGTGGCACGCAAGAGAAGGGAAAGGGCTCTCCATACTTCAGGCCTCAGACTGACGGATTGACAGTATAACCGCTTTTAACCACTTAGGCGGACTGGGGGTTGGAGCAGTCCAGCTAGCAATGCAGGCTAATGAAGTGCAGAAAGGAGATTAAATGACAGGGGATTGTGAAAGTGCTGATGGTGGCAATGTGGGAGGCTAGAGGAAATCTCTCTGCCAGGCAAGCCAAAACCAAAAGTCACTAAAGTCAGATGTTACATCAAGTGAAGGCCTTAAGAGAGCACCAGCGAGGCATAAGCATGAAGAACAACACTCAAGAACACAAACAGTTGTTATGTTGCAGTTGTCCCCAGTGGCAGGTCAATGTCACGCAGCAGGACATCTACAGAGGTTGATGCAGACCTTATTAATGGTTTGGACAGTGAAAATATGTTTTAAGCCAAAATCTATTGCGTTAGTGACTAAACCAAGGGACTGCCGATAACTAGGCTGCCCAGGTACCCATGTAATACCAACGTCACCAAATGTGTGTATTCTGTGGTTTATTTCTTACCATGGTAACCAGCCTCTGCAGAGTATCAACAGTGGGACTGCCGGGTCTAAATAAGACGACAGGATAACAGCAAACATATGTCATGGACAATATCAAGTTTGGGATAAAATGTATCTGATTTGCTCATAATAGGATCATTACGATACATTCCAATGTGACAATAATAACAGCTGGTGAAACATTTGTGCATCAAATCCACCATGAATGATTCCATTACACCATGCAGTGTTATCAATAACGAACATGCTCGAGCTTCCTCTATCACAGCAAGACACAAAACCGGCTTTTGTGCTTAGTTGAAGACAGGCACCGATCAACACCCTAACCACCCATTGTGTGATGTCAGTCCAGAGACATGTGTGTTGGGTGCTTGTGTTATTCACTCTAGATAAAATTCATTCAGAGCCGTGACAGAACAGGCAGAATCCAGAGGCTGCAAACATCAGCAGCACATTTTGCTGACAGCAGGAAAGAGCCGACACAGGGCCACAGCTCTGTTTATAGACACAAGACACACCAAGATCCAACATGATAAGACAACTGAAAGATAGTGAGAGATACGGCAGATGGCAGTTCTCTTTAAAAAAAAAAAAAAAAAATATATATATATATATATATATATATATATATATATATATATATATATATATATATATATATATATATATATATATATATAAAACCCACACACAAATAGAGAGTTTGTTTTGCACTAAATGTGTCATGTTGTGCATTGGGTCTTTGGGTGACTTTGTGAATAGCTCGTGACAAGCATCTGGCCTGCCAAAGTGCCACAATATTCCCAAAAAGGGTTGGAAGGAGCAGTAAGAACAGTAGGATAGACCCTACAAATCAGAACACAATTTAAAACTATAAACTAACATGACGGCTGTGGCTCAGGAGGTAGAGCGTTAATCGAAAGATTGGCGGTTCAATCCCCGGCTCCTCCAGGCTCCATGTTGAAGTGTCCTTGGGCAAGATACTGAACCCGGAATTACCCCTGGTGGCTGTTCCACCAGTGTGTGAATGTTAGCTTCTGTTTGAGCACTTAGACTCAGTGTGAATGTGTGCAAATGGTGAATGCGATGTAGTGTAAAAGTGCTTTGGTCGCAAAGACTAGAAAGGCGCTATACAAATACAGAGCATTTACATTTACATTTTACACTGGATAATGAAAGGAAGATAACTAGATAAATATGTAAATAATAGACAAAGAAACTTAAATCTGGAGAATGTAATATAAAGCATTTGTATGATCTGGAAAGCACATGAGAGAAAATCCATTTAGGCAAAAATAATTGGGCTATAGTGCAAATGAAAAAAAATAATAATTATGAAAAATATTAATCCTTTAATCATATTTTACAGTTCCAAATCATATTTAGCGGTGCCAGACTTTTGAACAAGAATATTGCTTCTAATCTGTTTTGAGCACTCAAACATCTAAGTGCCTTTTTCTAGGAAGGTTTACAGATATGACATGTGTCATAGTGCTCATTTCAGACAAAAAGTGACTATTTTTTCCAAGAGAGTGCTTTTCTTTCATTTGACTTTCTGTAGCTTCTAGATCCATCGCTGCTCTTTCCCCCGGAGAGAAGCCTGACATGCAGGTTGTCAAACCTTCAATACAAAAATGACAACCCACACTGTACCTTAGAGCTGTTTTATTCGTGTGTGTGTGTGTGTGTGTGTGTGTGTGTGTGTGTGTGTGTGTGTGTGTGTGTGTGTGTGTGTGTGTGTGTGTGTGTGCATCTTTCAGGGTGTGTTCTGTATTAGAGTTTTTATAGGGGACACTTCTTTTCTTTGCCAAAGATTCTCACCAGAGATTCAGATCTGCTGCAAAGCCTGGCAGAAACTGCCAGCTCCACCTAAGAACTTCACAGCGGTTAGCTCTTTCATTTGTGAAGGTAATTTTGCTTGACAATCTTTTTTTTAAAAAGGCTGAAAAAACAACCTTACAAAAATACCACCACCATGATAGACTTGTCAAAATGCATGGAGTATGTTGGCTAAGGTTGTTCAGATTGGTTTTTTTTTTACATTTTAGAATCAGAATCACTTTATTGATCCTGAGGGGAAATATATATATATATATATATATACTAGTGAATAAATAGCAGCAGAGAATATTGCATATTAATTATTAAACAGGTAATATTGCACAGAAAATAGATAATAAGGTCTAGTTTAATAACTGACTAAGTGTCAGACACTTAGGGAGGAGTTATAAAGTTTGATGGCCACAGGCAGGAATGACTTCCTGTGGCGCTCTGTGGTGCATTTTGGGGGAATGAGTCTTGCACTGAAAGTGCTCCTGTGTTTGAGCAGCACGTCATGGAGTGGACCACCGACAGAGAGTCCAGCTCCACCCCACAACGTCACTGGTCTTGCGGATCAGTTTGTTGAGCCTGTTGGCATCCGCTACCCTCAACCTGCTGCCCCAGCATGCAACAGCAAACAGGATAGCACTGGCCACCACAGACTCATAAAACATCCTCAGCATCGTCCCGCAGATGTTGAAGGACCTCAGCCTCCTCAGAAAATAGAGATGGCTTTGGCCCTTCCTATAGAGAGCTTGAGTGTTCTTGGCCCAGTCCAGTTTATTGTCCATGTGCACTCCCAGGTATTTGTAATCATCCACAATGTCCACACTGACATCCTGGATGGAAACAGGGGTCACTGGTGCCTTGGCTCTCCTTAGATCCACAACCAGCTCCTTTCTTTCTCCTTCTTTGTCATGTTGAGCTGTAGGTGGTTTTGTTCACACCATGTGACAGTCCCCCACCACAGCTCTGTACTCAGCCTCGTCACCCTTGCTGATACATCCAACCAAAGCAGAGTCATCAGAAAACTTCTGAAGATGGCAGGACTCTGTGTGGTAGCGAAGGTCTGTGGTGTAGATGGTGAAGAGGAAGGGAGAGAGGACAGTCTCCTGTGGGGCCCCGGTGTTGCTGACCATGCTGTCTGACACACAGTGTTGCAGGCGCACATACTGTGGTCTGCCAGTCAGGTAGTCAACAATCCAGGACACGAGGGGGGCATCCACCTGCATCGCTGTCAGCTTCTCACCCAGCTGGGCCAGCCGGTCTGAAAGCCGTCGATGGTGACGTTGTGGTCAGGAATATCCGAGTGTAGTCATGTCTCCATGAAGCACATTAAACTACACTCCCGGAACTCCCTCTGACTCCGGGCTAACACTGTTAGCTCGTCCATCTTATTAGCCAGTGATCTCACGTTGCCCATGATGTGAGAGGGGAGACACGGCTCTCCTTCTCCTAAGTCTCTGTTGTCTGGACCGCTCTCTCTTCCCACGCCGTTTCGTTCCTCCTCTGCGACCTCTGTGTGTCCTCCTCCAAATCTCGGTGGGGATGTCTGTGGGCCTGGGCGCCCCGTTCGGCTTCAGCGCGATTAGCTGGTCCCGGGTGTAAACAAAGCGGCCATGAAGTTGCTGCGCAACGGTGCCGTGGCTTACCAAAACTCTCTCAACTTCCTTGATTAGAGAGCGTCTAGTTAAAATTACGTATAGACCAAAAATCACACACATGAGATATAAAAAAGAAAGTTAAAAGTTAGAAAAGAAGACGACAAACGACGGAGCAACTGCAACAGGCTGCATGCATGTTGGCGCATGCGCACTACAGATCTTAGACAGATCTGCTGCTGGTGGTCATACAGGATAAGTAGGGTCAATTTAGGATAAATAAAAACAAATCTATTAACATACATATTTCTCAAAAGTCAGCTTTAAAAAGGTCTATTTCCTATAACTATTTTCATTTACGTAGGGCTTTTGCGTTATTTGTTGTGGCTCAACGGTGCAGTTTGTGGTATTATAGCCATTTTTTAACAATGAAGAAATCTGGTGCCATATTGCATAGTAACTGTGTCTGTTGATCTCACCTCAGTGCACAGCGAGCCGCTAACAGCAGCTTTATGGTCTGAGCGAGCTAGCTGCTGGATGCTAATCAAAGTTACACAACATTGCAGAGCAAACTCATTTCTGTAACGTTAGTTTGGCCATTTCTTTTTCACACGCTAACCTACAAAACAAAACAACACAAATCACGGCAACACTTACAGCTTACAGGTTTAAGTCGTGTCAGATACAGCCCATTACAATCTGTCCTTGAACCATTACAGAGCTCGTTATGCTTGTGGAATTTTTTAAGCACTAATTTATTAATTTAACAAGTATAAAGTATGAACATTGCAGTTGTTGCAGTACTTGCCATCCTCTGTGGTTGGCTTGGCCAATTTCAATTTTGCAGTTATTGCGACAGCCCTACATTTACGTTGTCAAGAATTTTTGCAATGCATTTTTTTAATTTAAAATATTTTACAGCAAATACCATGGAGGAAATACAGGGTATACAGCATACTGTCTGGAACCTTCATTTAACTGTCACTGGCAGTGAAGAGAAAAACAAGACTATCAGCATAGCTGCTAAATCACAGACATGAAGCTGGCAGGACAATTGGGAGGATTCCAAGTTCAAATCCTGGAAAACAGGGGTTTTGGGCCCAGAGGAAGACACAAAAACAGTACAGGCACAATGTGAGGTGTATATTGCAAAAACGTTGAGAACAGAATTGATAAGGAGAAGCAGTCCACAACAAAACAAATTCACTCCATACATAAACAGGTGAATTAGTCCATAAGTCCAAAGTAAAAAACCACACACAGAAAACCAGGAGTAATAATTCAAAGACGAGAAAACATGAGACACGGAACACTCAAAGGAAACCATAAACTGTGGAGAACAATGAACATGCAACTAAACTCCTACAATAATACAATAATACCTACAGGGGGTAGGGATAATGAGACCAGGTGAAATACATTAGGGCAGGTCCAAGCAATTAACCAAAAAACACAAGGACAGGAAGTAAAACAAGACAAAGACACTAGGGGCAGATAAAACTACAAAGTAAAACAGGAAACACCAAAAACATAAACCACAACCAACCCTGAACTGTGACAGGGAGACCTGTGCCACCAGAGGAGAATCTGGAAATAGTCCAGGTTGGACCTGTTTCGATTCTGGCTTGTGTGGACAAGGAACATAACCAGAAACCAGATGGATTTGGTAAAGAAAAGTTATTTATTGTAGGGTAAGAATTGACATGCAGTAAACTATAACAGAAAAAGAGCCAAATGGATGCTGCTTAAACCAATGAAAACAATATAACCAAAAAGAAATCTCTACTGAAAGAGATAGCCAGTTAACCTACGCAAGGTAGAATCAACGATTTCAAAACCAAAACACAAAGAGTGCAGCGGTACCCTTAGACCTAGTGACAAAACAATTACACAGTTGTAGCAGAATCAGTAGTATAACCCGGTCCCTATTTCCATAAACAAAGTTAACATAAATTATTCCAAATAACACACTTGTGTTCGGCAAACAATATTCTTAAACACTGCCTGACACAGCGAAGCAAACCGATCAATGAAAATCAGCTCCCCGGGGTGACAAGCAAACACTTAACCACAGCTGTCAATTGTCATCTCTCGATTGGAGGAATCCACCACCGGCCGTGCCAATAGTCATCAAGCCCAACCTGACAGCAGGTGGAGTCGACGTCATTTGATCCAATCTTCGGCGCGCAATCCTACGGCTGATTTAGCATGCAGCAACCTGTACACTTTCACTCAGAACACAGAAAACTAACTCACAGGGGCCGTAACAGACCATTCAGAAGTGCATTAGTGTGCTTTCATGGCTTGTCTGATGTGTGACAGTGTCACTAGAGCACATATTCTGCTCACACAGTGAAATGGCTTACAGTAATGTGGTATCATACACACACTGTTCAGATTTGATTTGGCACTGCAGAGGTTTTAACCTTTTTTAATTACAACTTATTTGTTGGCTAGTCTGTATCATGAGTGGTAAGAGGTGGTCATTAGAGTAGATAATTATTTAGTGAGTTAGTGTTTTATTTAGCAATTTCTTGGTGAAAATATATTTTTTGCCTTTTTTGATTAATGTTTGATATTGTCATGTTTTTGGGTTAGTTGGGTGTGTTTTTAGTGTTTCCTGTGTTACGTTGTAGTATTGGTTTGCCCTAGTGTTCTGGTCTTGTCTTACTGTCTCTGTGTTCCTTGCCTTTGATTATGTTTTGTCAGTTAGGCACTCGTGCCATGTTTTACATTTTCTTTTGTGGTATACCTTGTGTGTTTATGTGAGCTTCACTTCCTGTTTTATTTTATAGTTGTCTGCCTCCAGTGTCATCTTGTTTTGCTTCCTGTGTACCTGTCTCATTTCCCTGATTGTCTTCACCTGTGCCTTGTTATCCTCACCCCTTCTGTGCATATATAGAGGTTGTTTTCCTATTGTTGTTTGCCTATTCATTGTTCTACTTGGTGTCAATGCTCAGTCTTTCTTGTCTCATGTTTCTAGTCCATATTTCCCCTGTTTCTGGTCTCTTTTGTTTAGAGTTATACTTAATGTTTGGATTTATGTACTACTCAGCTGTGGATACTGTGTTTTTGTTTAGTTTTGACTGCCAGCTTCACCTCAAGTCCGTTGTAAGTTTCTCTTTTTGTGAATAAATCACAATAATATTGTACCTCATCTGCTCCCTTGTCTGCATCTGGGCCCAATACTCATGTTTCCAGTGACTGCTCTCTAGCTGAACGAAAAGCGGATGATACACGGAGCAACTTTTAGAGCAGTGGTGCTGGGCAATGTTGCCGTCAATGGTAAGCAAAGATTACTACTGTAATCCCCCTCCCCCAACATTGCTCAAAAAGTTGCCCCGTGTATCATCACCTTTACACATTTGCTAATGTAGTATACATGAAGCCTTAAGGTAAGCTTGTGATTTACACTTTAGCTTCTTCACCCTTTGTTGGACTGGGCCTAGGTTACCATTATAGATCTTCACCCTTAAAAAAAAGGTCAAGTGGATCGCCATTACAAGCACTTTTAGTAGTTATTCAAATCAAATGGTCCTGGTAAGAGACTGAAGGATGAGAAGACAGAGGAGGTAGCACGGTGTGTGCCCCACACGAGAAAATGGCAAAAAGACCTGCTACACCTCAATCTAGTCTTCATTTTGTCACTTAAGCACCACATTCTACCTCCTTACCTTGTACTACTACTACTTGTAGTCTCCACCTGACTTCATGGATTCTAAGTCTCACACACACACACAAATGATTTTCAAATGATTAGATAATTGATAATGTCCAAAGCAGTCCAACTTTATGTAAACGTCCTTTTCATCTATGTTTTTCATGGGATTGTTATCAAAAATGTATAAAGAAATTATAGGATCGGCTCTGGTCCCCTGCGACCAAAGGATAAGTGGGTATAGCTAATGGATGGATGGATTAAGAAATTATCGCTGCGGGTCAATTGCAAACAGTTACACAACTCAGATGAGGGTACAAGTTTTGTCATGAGGCACTTTTTAAATAAAACCTTGTATGACTTCATTTGGTCATATCTCTCGAGGCTGAGGGATTACATTTTGTGGTATTAGCATAATCAATTTCTGTCAGCTCATATTTGTGCGACCCTTCCTGACCATTAAAGACCAGATGAGAAGCTTTTAGCAAAGAATTTGTTGCCACATCAACCAGCCCACCGGATTCCCAGTATCCCACAGTGCTTCTGTGTTCAAACAGATTAACAGTGGGCTTATGTGCCAGAACACAATGACATTTTTAACAGCAAATGTTTTCTTCCCCATCTCCAAATAGAACTCAAACGTAGGAGAAATCTTATTAATTTGTCCTATCTTTTAACAGTGTGTTCTTGTGTCAACCATGTCCTCTGGAATAGGAAGCCATTTAATTAAAATGGGGGGAAGGTGTGGAGGAAACAATATCCCATTTCAGGCCCAAATTGGACACAGCTGCAATCACAAAGTGAGGCGTGCTATTCCATGTCTGAGTCTCACTCCCTGTAGAGACTGTGTCATGTTAGTGTGTGGATTTGATGTTCCTGCATAGGGGCTGGCATAGGGGCTATGTGCCTGTGCATGTACATCCTGCACTATGTGCCAATGAAATGTTTGCAGGTAATCAGTGAACATCACTGGCCACTGAACGTACACGAGCCTCGATGTACAAACATGTAATTTCCTGAAGTGGTCCCTAAAGGTGGCAGTGGTTTTAAAGCCATTGTGGCCAATTACACAGATGAAATCCTCCTTTGCTTGTGACCCAGGTCACATCAACTGCCTGTAAATCTTCTGGAGGATCCATACCACCATGCTTCATTTAAAACTACAGACATTTCACTCACAGATAAAAAAGCTGCCAAATTTATTCACCAGGGTACTAGTACTGCCAGTAGCTTTGTCAACTAAATAACTCCTCATGCCTGAAAAGAAAAGCATCCCCGTGGTCACAAATACAGCTGAACTAATTTTAATTACGTGACTCACGAGTAGCTGATTCAAAACAATGTGACAATGTCAATCTTTTGATTCATGTTATAGCTTTTAATTCAAGTCTTAGAAAGTCTGTGACATTTTAATTGCTTCCATTTTACCCAACGACATAGTGAATAGCAATCTCCGTCGGGATAAAATGCATTCAGCATCGTAAATTAAAGACTAATACTTGTTAAGCTGGATTCTAAATTATTACAATGTTCTTACGGGGTACAAGATGACACAAATGAAAGCCTTGATAGTCACTTTATGAGTAGTTTCTCCTTCATTACTTTCCTTTCCACATTTTCAACCAATTATCACAAAATCACTGCAGTCCCCATCATTTCCATTACATACTTTGCATTGTTGCACTTCAATTCATTTTGAAACAGAAGCTAATGCAACGCAAGGTCATATTTCATAAGCTGCATGCAGCTATTGGCCAAAGTGTCTGCGCACAACAGTAGCACACAAATGTGTAATTTGAATGATTTAACTGTAGAAGAACGGCTGCAACCACACATAGACATATAATTACCTTGGTTGTGAATCACATTTTGGGTGAAAAGCTGTCACTCGTACCAAGGCTATGAGGTTTTCAAGAAGCCAAACGGCTGTTTACACAGAACATGACAGAAAGGATGACAATAAATGGATTGTATTTGGAATTGACCCTTCGCTAAGCCATGCCCCAAATACACAGCTGGCCAATCACAGCACAGTATAGGACTCGCTCCAACTGAGGTCTGACATTTTGATGGCTGCGCTCCATTGACTCTAATGCAAGAAGAGTCACTTTCTAGCTTTTTTTTTGGCTGTATTTTTCCAAGATATGGTCAAACGATGTTCCTGGGGCACTTGTAATAGTTACAGTCGCTACCCAGAGAGGTTGATAGGAGAAGTACGAATTATTCTCTTTCCTGAACCTAAAATAAATCCAGAAAAATGTCAGCTGTGGGTTGTTCCTAATGTAATGTTAGTTAATGTTAGCTAACTTCCTATTGAATGTAACGTAATAAAGCCCTTCTGTTCTGCTTTTTAATGATTGTAATAATGAATAGAGGCCTACCCAGCTTTACAGGAACAGTGTTGATCCTTAATATCGTTGTCCTCTTTCTCAATTAATACAGTGGTTCCTTTTTACTGTGTGATCGGTAGACTTTAGCTTCTGTCTTTCATTTTTTTCATGTCAGTTTGACAGCCTCAATAAAACCTTTAAATGCACAATGCAACTGCAAAACTGTCTGCTTCTTTCTGAGATTCTGAGTAATAGACAGTGGCAGCGCCGACAGTTTGTTGGACCTAGCAACAGTAACTAAGGGGGGCAGGGCTTAGCAAAGGGTCAATTGCCCAGTTAGGAAATAAAATTTTTACACTTATGTGTTATAAAATACTCCTTTCAAGCACTGATTTAAAGCTTATTTTATTTTTTAAACACTTAAACATACTGTAAGACATCAAAACTAAGATAATCATTCTGAACCTCACATTAACAGACCATACCAGACTGTAGCTTTGTAAATGCAAATGCTCCGTTTTCTAGTCTGCAAATGCTCCTTTCTAGTCTTTTCGACCACTCAAAGCGCTTTTACACTACATCCACCAGTCATACACATTCATACACTGAGCCTAAGTGCTCAAACAGAAACTAACATTCACACTCATTCATACACTGGCGGAACAGCCGACCTTCCGATTAACGGCCAACCCGCTCTACCTCCTGAGCCACAGCCGCCATGACCAAAGAATGAATTACCTTAACCTTGTGCTTAACAATGACCCATCAAATGATGTGCAAATGCAACAGCAAAACAAAAAACATCCATTACTTCTAAAACAACCTGTCACACTTTTTACATAGTAGTAAATGGCTGCTGTGTTTTTATCACGATTATTATTATTTTTTTGTATTTTTAGTTGCCTAGATTTGCTTTTACTCTTTAGTACTTAGCATAATCTGGAATGTATTCTTAATGTGACTCAAGTACATGAGTTTGAAAGGCAGAGACAGCGATGGAAGAGCATGGACCATCAGAAACCGTTTAAAATATGAAAGAGCAAAAGTTGTTTCTGTTTAGCAAACATTTCAGGCTCACGGAAGCCTTTAACCATTGATGATGTTTGCACATGTTTACACTTGTGTTCAGGCCTCCTTTCTCCGTTCTTCACTAATGGATTCAGCTTGACTGAGTGCTGGTTTGCCCGAGGTGAAAGATGTGTTTGTAGTGTTTAGGAATCTGTGACAGTAAATTAGCGGTGCGATAGGGGTTTGGCAAACATGTGGAAGGAATTCTTTGTTATACTACAAGGCTGTGAGCAACAGTACACGCATCTTTTCGGTTAATTGGTCTGTTGAATCAACCTTGAAAAGCACCTGTGTTGACATGCATCTTCTGGTTGAACAAACATCTCCTGTGCACTGAAAAACATGGCTTTGCTTTTTATGAAACAGACAAAACTGCAACTTGTAGCTTCAAGTTCAAATAAATTTTCCATTTTGTTTACAGTTCTGTTAGTTGGGTCATTTCATGGGTAACGTGGTAAATGGGAGATGAAACTGTAGAAAAGACTTGAGAGACTCTTAAGTACTGAAATTCCGATCCTCAATGACCAGCAGCAGTGGATCCATAGCTCTGAAAGTCATGTCTGCTTTCTTTCTGCTGAGGTAAGGCTCTTCACCGCTCCATATCCACTGGGGAGGAAGTTTTAGTGTGTGAAGAGCTCATCCTGGGACACACACACAAACCCCCTTTCATAACAACTATTTCTCTTGAGACTCTTTAGAGTAACCCATAGCTATTCATTACCAAAAGTGTTCATGCTTTTGGGATTTGTGTGTGTGTGTGTGTGTGTGTGTGTGTGTGTGTGTGTGTGTGTGTGTGTGTGTGTGTGTGTGTGTGTGTGTGTATCTACAGGCAAAGCTATGACTGCCAGTGTGATTGCATTACCTGCACCTCCCAGTGACTCTTCCTCTGTAAGAGTGTTCCGTCCTGATCTCCCCTGTGGCACTTGAGTGTGGTCAGCATCTCTGTGGATCAGCCAAAAAAGAAATCGGTGACAAGAGAAGAGAAGTGCCCCGGTGTGACATCCAACAGATTGCCATGACAACCAAGTGATATGACAACCTCAATTATTTTCCAAATGGACAAGTATCATCTATCCACCTTTCAGTTTTCTGAGTCGCCTCTCTGAGTAATAGTAGCAATGCTGCACTACAAGTAAACACATTTTATATCGTCCTGTAAGATTTTTGATGACTTATTTTTTGATGATTTAATCTGAGAAACCTGTGGATGGAAGCATAACATCCAATCGGATAGGTTGAGTTAAGTCACAGAGAGACAAGAAGATAACACAGCTTTGTAGTTTAAAAAACGTTAACCACAATACCCAGTAATGAGCTTAAATGCATTGTAGTGTCATATCTACTTATGATATATTGATAGTTCCTGTGGCTTCTTCATCCGATAATGCTTCACACAAACTGGCTAATAATGGCACAGCTATAAAATGTCTGTAATTGTGATTTATAACTTGATAGGCAGATGTTCCTTTCTGCCTAGTTGGTAATGCCCTTGCAAACATCCATTAGGTTCTAACATGCCTTTAGATTTGCCACATATATGAAATATTCATTACCTCACAGGCACACCGAATGTATCTTAAGTGACATTAACAGATCAGAGACGTTAAGATTGATAGAACCTGGCTTTGCTTGTCTCAGTTTAAATTCTGTGAAATTGTATTTCAGTCTTGAGATGTAACGTCAGGTTTTTGCTAAATGTATAAATGAATCAGTAGCTCTATTGTTTTGAAGTTAGGCCCATAATTAAATGCCCAAAGCCCAAAGAATAACATCTGAAAAAGTGAGCTAATAGTCACAGATATTGTACTTGTTGTTCATGAGTCTGTAATCTAAATTATATTTGGCTATAAAGTACAAGATATTGGATACAATAAAATTTTTACTTATGACCCAAATGCTTCCAGCCATACAAGCATTATATAATCAACATGTCAATGTAATGGTAACTTTTTATGGCTTAATTTTGGAGGGTATGAAACTTACTGGCAGCCGATCACATTGATATTTATTGGACTGTCAGGCAGACTGAACACAATGGAGTTATAAAGACAGCACTCATGAACAACTTGCGGTAAAATCCTTATTTGTTTATTATGAAAGTGGCAGTTAACACAAACCGCTGCTGTACAGAAAACTCTGCTCTGAACTGCCTGAAAACAGCTAGTTTGTAGTCCAGTCTTTACTTCCGCTTTCTTGTGATGTCACAAGAAAATACGTGTCATAATGCTCACTGAGTGACTAGTCTGACATGCCCTCAAAAATACCGGTGGAAAAACACTGAGCTGCAGCACACCTCTCCTCTCCCTTCTAAACACTAGTTACCCTCCAGGCAGTCAATGGACATAAAATTGTTACTGTGATGTAGAGACAGAGCTCAGTTAAAACTTTATGGATGAAAGATACTTTTGCTACAGATTAATAACTCACCACTCTGAAACTCTTGCTCCAGTCCAAATTTCCAAGCTGGTCAGCAACATGTAACCTACAGCTGAATCAAAACTGTTTATCGTCTTTTTGCTGACTCGCCTTTCTCTGCTTCTGATTGGCTATTACCGGCCTTTCGCTGACCTGCCCTTCTCTGCTTCTGATTGGCTATTACCGGCCTTTCGCTGACCTGCCCTCTGCTTCTGATTGGCTAGTAGTCCTTAACTAGGAACTGTGCATGTGCAACTCCCATCAAAGATCATTTAGAGACAAGATGTATCACTCCATAGTTAAAACAAAGCCTTCAAAACAGGGTGAAAAGAGGAGCTGCAGCAATGTGCAGTATGACAAAAAAATTTTTTTTAATTAAACCATGTAAACATGTTCTGGTACAACCTCTAAATAGGATTTTGAAACTGAAAATAAGCATAATACCACCTCTTTAATATTATGTTAATATACATTAATGTTGCTGTTCATTCCCATCACATATCACATTGTTCATTAAATGAGCTGCATGATCGAGAAACAGTGATCAAAAAGGCAAGCAAAGTCCAGGATGACATCTGCCCCCATGAGCCTGCATGAACTAGAAGTTCTCTTTAGTTACCCGCCCACTTCATACTGCCACACATTCATCACACAACATACTCCAGCTCTAGAAACCAGCAAGCAGCCTACCACTCTTAATGACATATAGACAAGTCAAGCAAAATGCAAATTAATATGCCTCACCAGGGTGAAGACTTAATAGAAGCTTATGATTGACCCACATTTAACGTAAACTCTCACAGGGTAAAATGTATTCCTGTGGCAGCGCTCAATTTTCCTCGCTGACAGCCACCATTCAAATCCCCTTTCCCAATCACAGTTGCCTTGGAAACACCAGCAGCTGGCAGGCAGTCTTTTTAAAAATTCCAAAATGAAGCTCCTGGATCTCTGGAAATTCCAGCGGGCTGATCCTCCTCAGCCAAAGATACACGGGTCCAAATAGGAGGACAACACACATCGCCACATACTGTTAATTTGTTTTCCATAGCACCTTGTTTTGTGAAACGGTGCATTAAACAATTATCTCGTGTGATCTGAAATGACACAAAGGAAAACTGAATGAGGAAACAGGACTGAGCTGTGTACTTATGGAGTGCTTTTATGCTCCGGACCATCTTCCCTGTTTGTGCCGGCGCTGCGCTGAGCAGCTGAGTTTGTTCATTCTAGGTTTTTATCACAGCGCCCAAACTACTGTTGCGGGAGAACAGGGCAATTTACTGGCCAGACATGTTAATTAGACCCCGTGTGCTATTCAAGCAGATAGGAGAAGTATAAAGTCCCACTGTGTACAAACACTTGTGATTCCATATTAAGGGGCAACAGTCTGTTTGTTAAAGAAGAAATTAATGCATTGTTGAGAAAACAATCTCACCACAAGGTCCATTTAGCAGGTGTCCAGGAGCTTTTGATCATATCAAATATATCAGGTATTCATACCCAAACCACACGATGATGGGAAGGAGCGACAGAATGTAGCATCAATAAATCACAAAGCAAAGCTAGAGAAAAGCCACATTAAACTATCATCCACTTCTTACAATACTTCCATCCTCTCCAAGCCTACATTTTAGCTGGTCCATTATTAAGGTTTGATGTGGGAAAAACCACTGACCAGCTTTGGTTATTGACACCCACAGTTTTTGCCCCTCTAGCCTTGTACTACTTAGACCGCTACATGTCCTGGAGGGCAGCAAATGGCTTCTGTTAACTCCCCTGTATTGTATGTAATAAAAGCAGAAGGTCACTACTGAATCACACTCTGCCTCTCTCTCTAAAATTTTTATCCTGCAAAGACTGAAACTTTAATGAATGCCCCAGCCAGTCAATCACAGAGGGGTACGGCAGGGACGCTTATCGTCCCTAGACAACTTTCATTACTGTTAGAGAGATTGTTATCAAGAACCCACAAGAGAAAACTTCAAGGTACAAACCTGCTTGAGAAAACACCAATGTTAAAATAATTTTACATCGGTAAAAATTAATTTGTGGAATGTAGGATTTGTGGGAAAAGGTCATCAGTGTTGTTTTTCAATAATACAGTTTTGGTTATTTCTGTGAGAGATGGGGAATAAAACTGAACAACTTTACTTCTGCAAATCCATGTTGCACAATTTGCCTAAACCAGGCCACACCTTTAGAATGACAAGCGTGTCACCATGGCACAATGAGGGAACAAGTCATTCTGGTCCAGAAATTATTGCTTACACTATACTACTGAAGAAAAGCAAAGGCTGCACTAATTGCAGCTCTTCCTGACCTCAGAGACCACAGGTTGCCCAAACAGCAAGTTACTATCCAGATTTGGAACAGCTTGTCCTTGGGCAGACAAATTAGGACAATGAATGGGTTCCCTCCCAGTTGGTGATCGGCTTTATGGCATTTTGATAAAAGGGCACCTCGGACAGAACAGGTCAGTGTCTATTTTTAACAATTTTATTATCATGCCGTAATTATCCAAAAACATTGACATTCTCGGACACCTAATGAGAGTTAATCAAACATGCCTCTCACTTTACAGAAATTGGTCTCTGTTGCAAAGGTTCTGCAAATGGCCCTTTGTCTATGAAAAACTGAGGATAAATGGTTGTGTGTTCTTTCCAGGATTCCATCATCATTAATGGTGCATGCTGCAGTAGCCCACACACAGCCCATTGTTCCCTGTTGGGAAATTGCAGGCATTTCCAGTCTGGACAGATGAGTGGTGTGTTTAAAGGAGAAATGATAACCTCTCTCCCCCTCAGACAGGGGATCTGCGTTGCCTAGATAAGGATCATATGTATTTATTACTCCCACAAGAGCCCTTGGCCTGCACCTTTGGATTAGGGGTCTCCTGGGAATATTGAGCAAATATTTGAGTAGGGGCTTAGGTATTTGTTCCTCTACACTACTCAGTAGATACGACATATATATCATTCTTTATACAAAATGGTCCACAATACAGTAGCGGCTGCTGTGCAGCAACAAAGAATATCCTTCCACTTGTTGGCCTCAGTAATATAGACAGTCTCTTGTTGCCATATATGCAATATAAACAGATACCTTGCTGAGACTCTTAATTACTGATGAGGTGCAACCGCTAGATTAGATCTTCTGGTATGATGAAATATGCATTATGCCAGACAGAGTACATCCTTGATGAATTTGTTATGAAAACCAGGACACATGAAAGTGGTTGCCAGATGTCACAGTGTCGCTGGGATTGCACCTCTGTGCTTTTCACCTGAGTGCCCATCAGTTTTTGAAAGTAAAGAAAGAAAAGATTTTTTGCAGTTTGGAGAACGAGTTCCTCTTCACATAAATCCACTTTAAAATCCTAACACAACATTAAAGCAATAATTAAAAGGAAGCAGTAAAAATTAATTACATACGTGATTAAAAAGAAACTTTTCTAACTCCCCTGAATGCAATGATGGGTTAAGGACGGAACTAACGGCGGAACTATCTCATGCAGTCAAAATTATCTGGTGCTAGCGGCTGCAGCTCTGCGGCTGCTTTCAAACTAGTCATTAAAGTTTCATTCCTTTTATGCTAAAACACAGCATGCCTTGCATATTGAAGCAGTCCCTCTCCGAGAGAAGCCAAGCCACTATTTCCTAAACAGCATTAAGTATTTCGGCAAGTGAAATGTTCAAGGATTTTACAGACACAACCAATAAAAATCCTTGCACAAATGGGCCCACATGGCAGACATATCTTTTTGTGCAATCTCTCCTTTTTCAATAGTACAGTTGATTTCGCCATCACTGGGGTCTAACAGGACAAGTGCATCAAAACCACGCATCTTCATATAATCACTAAATATCTCTCAATTAATGAATTTATATATTTTTTTAAAGGCTAGATAGTAGCAAACAGTAAATAGTCCTTAATTGTAATCATCCAGCTCTCATTTTATGTTGAGAGTGAAGTCTCAAACAAATACAAGATCGATTATGAGGAGATTGTATTTTGATAAATACAGAACAGTTACATGTGGAAGAGCTGTACGTTATACAGTGTTTAAATAGAACAGCTAGAATGTAACAGCAACATTCACAGAAAGCAAGACACGACCGGTTTCCACTCTCTAGAAACAAGTCTTCAATCCCTTAGTCATGGCTGACAGAACCCGACTGATTAAACTCCACTTCAGTGCCTGTTGTAATTATACACACAAAGACCTCAATTTGTGTTTATTAGTGCTTTGGTATTTCAAAACCACATATTACAGCAAATTGAAAATTGGTTGCGCAGGCTGAGGGATTGGGTGGCAGCCATTTTGTTTTGGTCTGCATTCCATGACGTGGTCTATTGTGTTTGTGCCCATTCCCTCTTTGCTAATGGTCTAAATGTGTGGTACATGCATTTGGTTTGTATTTTAAACATCATTTTTCATAGCAGTCCTCTAAGCCTGTGAGGAAAAGTTGACAACACATGTATTAAAGAGAGACATCATAGCCCAAAGGTAGTCTTGGCTCGAGGGCAGAAAGGAAAGCATGTGATCGACCAATCAGAGGGCAGCAGATCACAGCTCCATCACTGAACCTCCAGACTGTTCACTGGACCAGGAAGACAAGTACTGAGTTCAAGCCATTTTAAAATTACAAGGTCAGAGTTCCAACTACACCCATGTCTGTTTTAGACACCCTTTCGCTCCCTTTCCACACACACAGAAAACCAGAATACAGATGATCTTGCACTCATTTCCAAACCACAGATGTTTCTCAGCTTGACAGATTGGAGCAAATGATCCTTTTAACACGTTTCTCTGTTATATGCGGGTTGGGTGTTAACTGGGTACAGTTAAACCAAACAGAAACATATGTATTTAAATGAGCCTTGACTAAAAGTTCTGCCTCTTTATTGTAAGAGCAAGAGATGCCTTTTTCAGCAGCAATTGAAAATTTAATTGGTTCAAATCAGACAGATATGCTGCATATTTTTCGAATAGAACTAGAGATGAAACAATATCCAGAGGAACCATTTAATTGCGTATTTTCCCCCTTATCTGCTTGTACAAACAGTCAGCATAAAGTCATCCTTTTGGCCTTGGTCTTTATAAGCATAGTCATTATGTTTCCAAACTTAATCCTCCCTACAGTATTTTGTTACTGTAAGGAGTAACTTCTGAGACATGAATAGTCACTGTATTTCAGCAGATCCACAAGTTGTTCACATACTAACTCAGCCATTCTTCATGTGTGCGTCTCTCTCCAACACACACACGCACACAGGATGCTGCTGCAGCTGTGTTGCGTGCGTCCGGACACAGCAGTCTAAAGTAGGCTACCATCATGAGATGGATTTTAGAGTCGGAGTGTGTCACCTAGACTTTTGTATTTGCAAAGTACAGAAGTCAAAGAGCAGGTTATAAATGAGCATGGACAGTGCTGTCATTGGTTACTACAAACAGCTGAGTGCAGCTGAAATGATGTAGACTTTTCAGGCATTTTCAGTAACTTACAATAACCTCCCTAATCACAGCAACAACATTCCTCTCAGACAGAGAGGCAAGACATTATGGTGAATAAGAAAGAAAAGTGGCCTACTCATAAACACCACCATATCCTGAAAACAGGTCAGCTAAGATAAACAAACATATCCACACAAACAAGTGTTCAGCTGGTCCTGTCCCCAAATTGATAACAGCATTTTAAACAGGGGCATGGCAGCCACACCAAATCCACTGAAAAAGCACTTTCAAGTTTCTCACCTATTTGAATGTTGTCCATGAGCCTTGCACTGAGCAAAATCTTTGATAATGTCCTCAGTAAAAAAAAATCTAAAACAATCTTATTTGGGAGCTTTGCGACCCTCTCCTCCTGTTCTTTTCTCACCTGTCTCTTCTTGAAACTACTTTTGTGTGAATAGCATGACTGCTAGCTTGTTCGGGCGCTCTGCTAGTCTACTTGTCAGATTTTGCGTTTCACCCGGTTTCTGGAGTCTTGTCACATGATCAAATAGAAATTTAAGATTGGGCAACCATACATATTTTACCCAGCAATCATCACTGCATAAGTGGGCTATGTGAGACCAATACCAAAGAAAATAAGACTAAATTCTTTCTGTGGTATCTGTGGAATACATTTTTTTATACTTCACCTTATATCTTATAGCCACCTGCTTGCTACAGAATACTGACTGCAGTCAGTAGATTCACCGCAAAAGTGTGTGGTGTTACACACCATGGCAAAGGGGGAAATGCGTATTTGAGTGTATATGACTTGATTTCTATTAATTTTTTAACCTGAGTTAAAGTGGACGCAAGCTGTTGAATATTAATTCTTAACACATTTTTACCATGTAACTGAGAAAGTCCAGCTGGTAACCTGGCGGGGCCGCTCCCGCCACCGGTCCCCCTTACTGTGCGGGCCCCAGCAGCATTATCTGGCTGCAGTTTCAGGACCCCCGCAATCCTGGGACCGTAGCTCGTTTGCGACAGCGCCATCTAGTGGATTGGTAGTGGTAACACAAAGCAACACAAAGGAGGCTAACCCTGTCTGCTGTAGGGTTAACCGGATACATGCATATAATCACTTAGGTTTAGGCACACACACTGTGATGGTTAGGATAAGGGTAATTGGCTTCGGGGGGCTGTCAAGAATACAGTATCAAAGTAAACAAGGGTCCTACAAATGCAGTTCCGGTCCTGAAACTCTTCCGTACTGCAGCTAGATACCAAGTTACTCGGCCCCAGTGCAGCTGCACTGTCTGCATTGTCTATACCTATGCCCCTGGCAAAGGAAGGATACATAGAACTTCACAACAAAAAGCAGACAACATTTTTTATGCAAGCTGAGGACTGGCAGTGCAGACAGAAAAACAGGAGCTTGGCAGTTAGATGCAATATGATGTAAATAGCAGAGAAGGAAGTTGATACATAAAGCCTGAACATTAACTGAATAAGAAGTGCTTGCAGAAAATGCAATGAATGTGTGACAATGTTGAGTTTTGTCATGAAGCCAATATTAGAGGGAAATTATTGTGTTAATGTTAAGTTGGCAAACTCCAACTTCTGGCTTGAAGTGAATCTGTCTTACTTAACAACTGATATAACTCAAAAATAATGAAGTACCAACTATAGAGTCAGAGTTAACTGTTAATTTTAACAGCAGGAAAGGCACAGGTGAAACTAATTTGGTTAATGATGGCTGGGTTCCAGTAAGTATCCCTGTAAGCCGCGCCAGTTAGTGAACATGTAATAGTAGAGCACTAAAAATGTTTATCCTTAATACAATGCGGCCATAATTAATGTTAGTAATTATGCTTTATGCCATAAAAAGATCTATGGGATTATTCTCCCCTAAAGCAAAATGATGGGACTGTTAGCAAGCAAGCTTCATTATGAAGTGCTAAAGTTACAGGCTCAACACACAGGCTAACAGCAAGCCTGTGTGAAATAATTACAGCACAGTTTGAAAAGTACAAAAGCAGGCCAGCAGCGTAAAAGACTGGACAGGGAAGGCTCAAATAGGCTGCCTTCTTGCGAAAGGTGTGTTGGATTTACTTTAGTTTGTAGAGTGTGCCATGTGTGAACTGTGCTGGAGTTGTCTGCCAGAACCAGCTACATTTAACAGCTACATTTAAAATTTGCTGTGAATGAGACAGGCCCATATCTTATTCCCTAGATAAAACACTAGGTGAGTGGAGTTAGTCTAAAAGGATCTGATCAGGATACATTTCAAAGTGGTATCTAACTGAACAGATGGTTAGATAGATGCTACTGACCACCATTACATTTAATCTACTAAATGAAAGTTATGTCTAAATTAGTAATTTTGCTATTTATCTTCAGGCTTGACTCAGCATATCAGTTATTATTAACAATAAGGTGACCGTTTTTAAAAACAAAACCTGGCATTGCCTGTCATTACTGAGTTTATGGTTTACCTTCTCAAATATTATAATATTCTTAAATAATATATACAGTAAGAAAAATCACACATGAAACATCTTGTGTTTCTGACTACAGGGATGGTTTAAATCAAGCTAAGTGTTTGGTCAGCTCATTCTCCTCCTGTTTCCCTCAGGTGTCACATTGATTCCTGCTGTGCAGACATGGCTCTGTTCATTCACGTTGTTCTGTGTGCGTTTGTGCGTGTGCTAACAAGGTCAGTAGTTCAAACAGTGTGCATCAACAAACATATCTCCCCGGCGACCTTCTCTTCATGGCTTCAGTCAAATTGAACAAATCAACATGGTGGGTATTTTTCATCACCCACCCAATCTCCCTCCCTCTGTCTCTATCTCTCAGTCTCCTGTTACCTTACCCTTCAACCCCTCACAGCCACAGAAGCTTATCTTTGATGAAAAACACATGCACTCCTCATAATAAAATTATGACACCACTTTGTTTGATCATTTTGTTTACATAAAGAAGGTGTGGTGATACGCCACAAGGCCATAACCTCTATGCATTATACATAGGAAGAGAGTGCAAGAGTGCAAGGGAAGGAGTAGGGGAGTCAGAACCATTTCCTGTATATAAATACTGGAATAACTAATCACTTTTTGGTGAATGCATCTTTCCTTAGATCTATAATTCTTTATTGAACTATGGATTTTACACATGGATTTTGCATATTCATACATATACATATATCTTCTAAGCAGACAAATTTTAAAAGCTCTTGTTTGGAAAAGGAGGAGAGAACGCTGCTCCTCGTTAATTTGTCGGTATTACAGGAAAGCACAACTCAGATTTAGTCAATTTGTTCTTAAATCAGATTAGCGGACCAGATGACAATTTTACAGACTTCATTTAAAAAAACAGTACTTATTGAATCATAGTATGTCTGCTTTTTGTTAGATTGACAGACATTTAGTCATAGCCTGCTTTATTCCTCTAGCCACCAATCAATAGTTTTCTGTGCAATAGGGTCTGTGGGTTGGTTTATAATCTATTTTTTGTTTAATTCTAAGTCTATAACTTATTCTTGTAATATATTGCTTTGTCTGGCTTCATCTTAACTACTTCTTTCGCACTGAATTCAAACTACCATGAGTCATCAGGCAGGGTCACACATGACCTCTGGAAGCAATAACTGAGAATGTACAGTTACAGGAAAGCCATGCTGGAAGCCTCGCTGGTTGTTGCAGTGATTGATCCACACAATAAGTCCCTGCAAACACAGGACTGGGTGACCCCAATGGCAGCTCAACTGAGATTAGGACTTACTATGTTTCCAGTAGCAAACACATTTATATTTCACTTAAAGGTACTTTGCCATTGCCTGTAATTCAAGTGCAAAAAAGCGTGGAAGGGTATATAAGGGTATAAAAAGGTGACCTTCAAGAGCTCCACTGACCACTTCGCCAACTGTGTCATGACTTCAAAGAAACCAGAGAGCTCATTTGGAAGTCACTTAGTGTGATCAATACAGGATTGTGTTGCTCTAAGAAAGGAGGCAATACAGTAAAAGCACACAACACACAATAAGAATACATAGCAAGCTATTACTGTGGCTCAAACTGAAAGATTTCACAAATCTGCAGCTTTATAGTCAGATTTTATGACCAACTTCTGCTTCTTCCATAAATGTATTATTTAATTAACATAAAGTCAAATATAACTTGCTTAGATCACCTAATATTTACTCATAGGATACTATGATTGCAATGTTTGTTGACCTCTCTTCATCTAAATTTCATGTAGACAACAGTGTGTGTTTGCTGCCATCTAGTGTACAGATGCAAATGTGACAGTTTCCCCATTCACACCCTCTCCTTTAAGAACAGTATACATGCTTACACTATGTACACCATTACATTCATCAGTACTCTCTATCCCTTATATTCACCCCAACATTACAATTCAGAAATATATGTTTTTCTTTCATCTGAACAGAGTAAAATCTTTACATTTTGAACTGAAATCTTTTTTAAAAAGATGCTTTAAGACAAAAAAACACATTTTCCACTTTTATTTTCCATTGCACAGTAATTTCTACAGAATTTCTAAACTTTTGTGGCAGCAGATAAAGTCATAAACATCCATGTGAAAGTTGCATAAAACTGTACAAGAAAATTGGCTACAATGAGAAAAATACTGCAACCCACTGATAACTGTTGAATCCAGGACAGAAGATGGCATATGGCAGATAGACAGGACTCCCTCATGTTGTTTAGATGTGTGGATTGTATCGGGTAAGAATACTGCATTCGGTAGTGTATGGGCAAGAAATAACACACTTAAAGATGGAAAAAGTATAACATTAAAAAAAAGAGGAGAAACACACAAATGTTTGGTGAATGGAAAGACATTGAACAGGTTTTCGGGGATGACCTACAGCTAAAACTAGTTATTTTTCCTGAAGTTGTTTTTTCCCCCTCTTCTTCACCGTGGTGGGCAAAGACCTACCTGCCAACATCCACACAACAATGCTTACTAAACACAGAGAGGGCCCTATCTGTAGCTGTGGAACCAACAGAGTCAGTGGAAGACTCACTGGAAGAAGAGAGAATTCAGAGGACAAAGACTGAAAGGTGAAGGAGAGTCGAAGCATGTGAGCAAAGACTGAACATGCGCAAGTTAAATTAAAACAGAATTTCAAAGGTCATCCGTATAATTCTCATGATCCTATTGTTATCCGTTTTGTCGTCACTGGTGGCTTTAGTTAGTGTAACAAAACACTCAACTGGACACAGACTGCTGAGGCTAGGACATCAACATTAATTATCAATCAACCAAAAACCTTTAATCATATCACTTGAACACACATGAATACACCCTGACACACACACACACACACACACACACACACGCGCGCACACACACACACACACACACACACACACACACACACACACACACACACACACACACATATGATGTGTCTGGCCTGTCATGAAATGGTTCAGGTTTTTGTTTTCAACCAACACTTAGGTCACTTCAAACATTAAACATTAGTCCAAATGTTACATTTTTATGACATATTGTGATACAATAATACTATAAATGGCTGAGTTCCATTGCAACTTGCTCCATTTCTTGAACCCTGAAAGGTGCCGAAAGATGATAATATTCCTAAATGGACCTGATCCTGGGTTTGCACTCAATGGGTGAAGCTATATACTGTATTACACATATTACTGTATACTGTCTGGTGTCGAGACGCATTGAGTGACCAAACAATAACGCAATGGAAAAAGCTAAAGCAACTCTTTGGCGTCAGAAAAAATATGGCCTCTCTCCTCTTATGTTGCTCGAGCAACCTTAACAATTTACTTTCCAGTTGGTCATAGATTGTCAAACTATTTACTTATATACAAATAAAGGTTAAAAGCCAGGTAGACAGAGAGATACACCACATTTGAGCTTCACTGCAAATATGGAAATAGAAACAAGATATTAATGAAGGTGAAAGTTTCTGACACCAAACGCAACTGTCTCTCGCACCTCAATAAATAATTGACTAAGAAATCGTGCAGACATTTCTCATACAGCCAACTGTCCCAAAAAACTGAAATATGTTTTCAAATGTTTATTTTTAAAGGATTATACATCCATATTTCCAGTATCCTGCATATGTGAATACACATAGAAAGGATTTCTATTTATGTGTATGTAATTTCCATGCTGATGTGTATTCTAAAATTTAAAAACTCCTGAAAACCCAATAAATCTGGCTAAACTATAAACGTATTCAACACTTCATCTCATCAGCATTTGTAGTCACACTCACAGACTAAGCCAAAGTGCGGAAGCTTTTGACATTAGAGGGTGAGGGAGGCAGTTCACACACATCACATCAGATAGGTCAATAAATGAAAGGTAAACCATAAAACGCGTGTGGTTCATACATGCTTAAGATATCAGAGCCAAGAAATCTGATGTTGCCATGTCAGTGAGTACTAAATGATATATGCCTTTTATATCCTTGCCCTCCATTTAGATTCCAGCCCTTTTCATAAGGAGAAATTAATTTGAGTTGTAAAGACAAAAGCCACAAAACATATTTTTTTAACAAATCAAATATCATCCACTTTCACAGCAATAGAAAAATAAGAGATTTTCCGATAATACAGACGGAGCAAAAAACCCAAATAACAAATTGAGGAATGGCAAGAAAATAGAAATTAACACACACACTGTTGGTAACGATATGAAAATCTGTAAGATACAGAGGAGAGTCTAGCGTGAAATATCCAGTGTACATAAGAATAAGTTGCTTTTATCCCTGTAACTCTCTGCATAGAGGAGGCGTCACTGTCGCAGCACTTCCTGTTGCTCTCCAATGCTGCCTCCTTCAGCCTTCAAACCCGGCTCTTGTTTCCTCGATGAGTTCTCCCTTTCTTTAGTACTTGTCACTCTGAAGTGGATACAGTGTTGCACATTTATTAGATTTATGTATATATAATGATGTATTTAGATTATTTTCCCTTCTTTTTACATTTTAAGAATTTTTTGTAGTCTGTTTCTTCATTAAATATTTGTCTTTTTTCAGCTGTGTTCGTCGGTTTGAATACCGGCCCCAATGGGCTCGGAGTGGAGACAACAGTAAAGGACATTTTGGCAAATGAGAATGAAGAATCTCCAGGTGTGTGGGCCAATTGGCTACCTTGGAGGAGAGGCTGAACAGAGATAAACAAAGAAACAAGAAACATAAAAAAAGACACAATTTATTTGCTCCCTCTGAGGTTGTCCTTCTCCCCTGTCTCCCCCTCAGTTCCACCCTAAGACTGAGGTAAGAACAGTATTCAACATTGTGCTAGGGAAGAAAATCCCAAGTGTCCCAGTGAAGAAGGCTTGGAGGGATAGATGAATGGACAGACGGATGGGTGGGGGGGTCAAGGTTGAGTCCAAATGAGCCAATGGAAGGTGACAGTTGTGTCCATGGAGCTCTGCTCCTTCCCCGTCACCGATCAGAACTGGTACCATTTCTTGTCTTTGCACTTCAGCATCATCTGAAAATGGAGGAAATGTAGGAGTGAGAACATGAATTAATATGAGGAATACCTTTCCAACTGGTGACTTAGGCAACCCATGATTCTCATGATTAATTCAAAATGTAAAAGTCCCTCATCAACTCCTGCTCCATCTGCTGAGCTCACATTTCAGTGAGACTGCCTACATCATGTACAACATTAGAGTAAGCTCCCTAGCCACATCCTTGTGAACTTTCCACAGGCATATTCTGCCCTCTAGTGGGTAAATAGTGTAAATGAGTTGTACAGTACTTCTCAAATAACTTGAGGAGGCAGAACAGCCAGTATTCAGAGATATACAGTACCCCACTGCACTGCACTGTATGTTTTGGATGGTGTTCATATACAGTGTGTTTAAGCAAGATTGGCATTTCTCAAAAGATGCCTCATCATCTAATGACTTTTAAGATATTGGCTTGTAATTGTCATCCATCCATCCATCCATCGTCAACTGCTTATCCTGCGTACAGGGTCGCAGGGGGGCTGGGTACACCCTGGACAGGCTGCCAGTTCATCGCAGGGCCGCTTGTAATTGTTGTTAACGTAAAAAAATAAAAAATAAAATAAAATAACTGTGACCCACAGTTTCCCTCTCTTCTTTTCTTAGTCTACAACTCTGTTTGCAAAAGATTGCACAGATATTGTAACCAGCTCTGGTTATCTATATTATTACCAATGTCTCCTGCCTTTAAAAGATTATTCCTCAGTAAACTATTTGTTTTAACCAAGACTTTATTTTTCATTCTGTTAGGCAGGTGTCTGTTGGTCTGATGTCACACTGGGTTTACTGTTCTCTCCATATATTAGAATTTAGAGAGAACAGTTTTTTTTTTTTTTTACCTCATGAGCATGTTTGGAAAAGACATCTGCGCTGGCCATCATAGCAGCTGTCCTCTCATCCAGCTCGCCCAGTTTCTGGCCTCTTTCATCCAGTGCTATCCGGGCGCGGGCCAGATCTCCAACCACACCAGAGGCTGCCCCCTTCATTCCCTCAAGGCCACCTGGGCCTGGGATGTGCTGGGCCAGACTTCGGTTTGCCTTTCCAGATGCTATCTCACCGACTGAGTTAAGAGATGAACGGGGAAAAAAGCAGAGCTGTGTGAGTGAGAGGTTGCATCAACAAAGGACTGAACCAGTTTATATCTGGGCATGTGTAGGTTTGGCGTACATAGCTCCTCTCTGTCCAGTGACTGGGCTCCGCCCCCAAAGAGACCTTTGAAGAACCCTCTGTTAGGGGCCTCTGGTGTCTCCACGGGTGTAAACAGCTCACCCAGCATCTCCTGAAACATCAACACACATATTACCCTGCTATATTCAGTTTAACTGCCTGTGTGTATTTATGAAGTATACAGCACAGTACAGTTCCCAAATATATTTCCTCCAGTTATTTAACATGATCATGTCAACTGTCTTTAATATGAAATGTTTAATTTGTAGTACAATATGCAGTTCTTAAATACAATTTGAAACTTTATTTAAATTAAAAGTTAAACCCAAAATCCTGAACCATGACTCATTATATGCATAAGCATACTTGACTGTATATAGAACTGACCTGCAGGTTTTCACAGATGTCCTGGCTGTAAGTGATCCTCTGAATCTCAGTGGGGGAGCAGAGGTACATGGCCTGACCCAGGTTGGTGAAGCAGAACGTTCTGGCTATCCGCATGTCTGTCAAAGGCAGGTAGTTTACATCCATGAGCGGTCTCAGCCCCGGCACACTAGACAGGGGACACAGAAACGATTTAAGTGATTTTAGATCTAAAGAATATTATGAGGCTGTCAATAAATGCCTTTTCTATTGTAGCCTTGATCAGCACCAAAACACATGGTCACTGTTGTTGTTGAAGTTATTATTAGAGAGAAAATATGTCATGTTTTAACACTTTTCAACACTGTATTGAACACTTAGGACAGTGGAGTCATACTTTGGAGTTAAAGTATGACGGTCATTGACAGGTCTGCGTAAGGACAGAGGTCTGAGGATGTGCGTGGGTGTAGTTGTTGTGGGTGTGCATGAGGACAAAAGTTTGTGTTATTTGAATAACAACTTCAGCAAAAAAAAAAGGTTTAATGGAGGACATGGTATAATGATCATGATCAATCCCCACCTTCCATCTCAATCCTCATGCACGACCTGATGTGCTCATAAGCAGGCACCTGTGCCTGCCTCCTGCTCCTCTATTGGTCAAAAAATGATCTAGCCTAGCTCTCTCATTGGCTAGCGTACACCTTAACACTCCACATCCTTAAAACTAATAATTCTTTCACATTTTTTACAGTTTCATACTCAAAAGACAGTTGTCATGACAATACTGACCAATAGTATTAAAAATACTAAACCTCCAACATCTTTCAGTTAAAAAACACAAACTGAGACCACAACAGAAGACGGGTCAAATCTACTTAAATCTAATGAAATGAACATGATTTATTCAAACTGACTTTGATTGATACATTCTACTTATAACCAGCTATTTCGGACTGACGCAGACTGACATGTTTCTTACCTGAGGGTCATGATGTGGCCATTGGCGCAGAAACACGCCACACACACGCCTTGGCTCATCTGCACCACATCTGCCCGCAGGATGAAGGAAGCCTCTGTGATACTGTGTTTATGGATGCAGGTCTGGGATGGGAGGGACACGACTTTGGCCTGTTTCTCTGAACACACCACAGCATACTGGCTCTCACTGAGGTCCTGGGAGGTGGATGGGGACACTGAGACGGGCCTGCGCTTACGGACTTTCTCTCTTTCTTCCCCGTCTGCTGTCACGTTGGGTTCATACCAAGGCTCATAAGGAGGGGGCTGGAGGGAACCTGTTGAGTCCAGGAAAGCCATCCGCATGATGCTGCCCTTCAGCCGTACCAACATGCCTGACAAATGGAAGAAAAAAGATTGTTACTGGTATTTTTTCATAGTGTTGCTGTTGTATAATACTTTAACTCTGATTTATTAATAGAAAATATTGTGGACATCATAGACAGTTTACAGAAATTATTTGGACAATACAACATTTCACCTACTATAACTATATCTATTTTCCATCGCTCCCTCCCTTCTGATGTCCCATTTCCCACCTGTAGGTGAAATGAGAACTGGCTGCAGTTGCCGTTGCTCCCCAGCAGGCGGCAATGTGAGAGCTAGAGCCAGCACGGTGCCCAGGGTAGTGCCCACATACAGGCAGGGCGTCAAAGTGCTGTCCCCCTTCCGGGCGAAGGCGTCACAAAAGTGGAAGGAGCTGATGGCCTCTCGTGCTTCCTTGTCGATGCTGGTGACGCTGGACGAGCGCGAGCGGCTGAAAGAATTGTCCCGGTGGTCTAATGGGTTGGCACCCCGCGGCGGGCATACAGACAGAAGGACAGTGAGGAGAAAACAGAGAGAGGTAAAGCAGCCGCAAAGCAGTGAAATCACAAGACAGACGATGTGGACACTGTACTGTACATACAAAATAAATTGATGAAAAAGTAAACAGCTTTTTATAGTGTCTTAGTAAATGAAACACTTTGGACATTTAATGCATTTGGTTTGAAATTTTAGAGCAAACTCAAGACATATCAGTTGTGTAAAAATTCCAGGAGCATGGGCTTGCATTTTTAACAGCCGGTAAATGTAATAAAGGATGGTTTAATTTATAGATATTTAATCTAATCTATAACAGATGAATCTCATCATTTCAACTGTCATTAAACTAACAGAGCTGCATCACCTGAAACCTAAATCCAATGCACTTCTGCATATGCACATTTTCATAGACCGATCAACATTATAAAAACGTTCCATCCCCAATCAGCATTTTAATTAGTATGAAATATCCAGCTATGAGGCACTTTGGTTACGTGTGTGCACATTTTAATTTGACCCTTTAAAAATGTTGCATCCGATGTTCTTGCCGCTTTAGAAGAATGCCGTACACCCCAGAATAAAAAACAAACAAACTCTTTCTTTTTGAAAGTGATAATGTATTTGGAAATATTTTTATGAAACGAACCAATCAGACAGAGAAAGGAAAGACATGAAGAACACAGAAGAGAAAGAGAAAGCTGCAAAAGTTACAGAAAGCTTAACAGTGAGATGGAGTGTGCAGATTAGCTTAGCACCACTGACCTCTAGAAGAACCCCCACCAAGGTCAAAAAGTGGGAGTCATTTCACACTCAATTTAATTCCAACACTTTGATTTAGCTCAATAAATTTCCATTCTGGTCAGATCAGTGCTACTTTTGTCTCATGCAAACTTAGGAGAACATCTGCACAGCTTGCCAATTTTGAGGCTAATAACCAGATAAAACTGGACGTATGGAATGTGGCGGAGTCCAGTTGAAGTGAGAAAGATATACTGCATTTCCATACAAATTCTTTTGAGACACGAAGTCAAGGCTTACCCAAGTCTGGCTTTAGCTCAGTAGGCAAGCTTAATTTCCGTGACATCTTTGCTGGAAAAAAGAGAACATCCCTCTTTACAAACACACATCTAAGCTAACACATGATGCCATGCAAAGCTAGATAACTAGCATTGGGCTAGGATTGTGCACAAAGCTAAAATACACAAAAACAAGAGAAGGCTGTGGAACAAGTGCTGGGGGATTGTTTATTTGACTTGAGGAGCCAAAGTGGTTTTCACAGGAGACACTGTGTAAAGAGTCAGAGACAACCCTGTATATCACAGAGGCATGCCGTGAAAGACAATATAAAGGAGGTGATCTCTCACTGCACAATGCCCTGAAAGAGAGGTAAGGCACAGTGAGATACATTAAAACTGCACAGCCATTCAGGACCCTCATGCCACAGGAGCATGCACCAAGAACAAGAACGTAACAGGAAACAGAAAATACTGAACGGGAGATGGAAGAAGACAAAAGATGGTCAAAAGTAGTGAGTAGAGTCTACTGTTAGTGTATTGTATATTTAATGTATTAGGCACACACTCTTACCTGTCTCAACTGGTACAAAATGTCCTCTATTTAACCATAAACACCTCCGCCCACTCCTCTATCCTGTCTGAATCCATATGTTTCACATACAGCAAGATGCAATGCAATTTTATAGCTATGGTTCACTCCACCTTTTAAACGACTGAACTCATAAAAGGAAATGACAATGAATGAAGGTCTGAGATATTATTTCTCTGTCTGTAGGAGAAAGAAGTTGGAGAAAATCTATGTGATAAAAGGGGACATACTGTCACGTGTGCACTGAAATGTTACGTTCACTAATGGTAGGTGTGAAGTAATGAAGCTGTGGCAAGCTTGCACGTTATTTTGTTCGAAAACTTATTGAAAATGTGCAGAAAAACCCTCTAAAGAAGTCCTTAATACCCTCACGCTTAAACTGGGTTGGGTTTAACTTTATTTATATTTTTTTATTATTCGGTTTTTCCCCCCGTTTCCATTTTTAAAAATAACATGGCAGACAGTTTGAGTGTCACTGATTATCCAGTTTTCAACAATCTACAGTGAACACATGGCTTACTCATACCCTCTATTTACTTTCATTTAAGGGCTCTGCGTATCCACACAGGCGTCTTAACTTATTCCGGCTAATTAGACCTTTGCTCTGGTTAAAGTTGGGTGGAGTTATGCTGGGAATTACGTGAGGTCACCAAACGTGTCTCCCCTCAGAGGTGCAACAAAGCTAATAGGATGATTGGGAAAATGTACTGCATATACTAAGGCTTAGAATATTTTCAAAACATGTCTTGTTAAATTTTAAACTGGCTTAAGACTAATGAAATGAGGTCAGGCTAGTTAAAAAGAATCTAGTATGACAATGTTTTGAGAAGGACTGGACTAGGCAAGGTCAAACCTCCAGTCTGTGATGTAGCAGTCATTTTTAGATACCTACTCATCGTCGCCTGAATCTGACAGAGGGTAGGATCCGGAACCCTTCGACAGACAATGAGCATTACATTCGACTGGTTAATGAACTTTCTATATATTTCATCAACACAAGCTGAAGGAACACAAAGACACAGTTGGACAGATGAGTTGCTCTCCGCTCTGTGGTGTCATCATACTGTACTATGGACAGAGAACGCCATATAAATCTGTTGTAGGAGGTCAGGACATATATCACACGCAGGCACATTTACAATATGACACTCGTGCTACATACATGTAGCATGCAATGTGCGTCTAAGGCAATTAAGGTGCATTTTTTTGTATATAGACAGCTGAATTCCTGCCCTGCTTCCAGGTTAGCCTCTGCTCCACAAGCTTTCAGTTCTCTGTGTCAAGTTTTCTAACCATTTACTTTCGTACTTAACATTTGAGTACATATGTATATGAACACTGTGTCATTTTAACCAAGAAAAAAACCCACTCATGTTGTTTTTTCATTTATACAGTGAGAACCAAACGATAGTGGAACAGAAGCTAACTAAGAAGTGAAGCCGAACTTTGACTATCTATTCTCTGTTCTACTTCATCCCGCGGTGGTGACCATGACACGGAGGACAGAGACGGGGGGGGGGGGGGGGGGGGGG
>NC_060159.1:15843325-15855340 GCF_021292245.1 Micropterus dolomieu
GACACAAATCTGGACTTTTTTGTCCTGCCTACACAGCTTCTTATGAAAATCTCTGGCCAATCTTACCTCCTCTACCACCTCCATTGTAGAATTGTTGTAGATTGCTGTTTGACATCAACACTTTTGGGGTGTAAGGGGAAAAGTAAAGTACAGTGAATGTGCAGTTAGAAACACCCTTTGGCTTGTTACTACGGTTACTACATACAAAAATAAGGGATTCATCAGGGTAAACAGTGATATTACCCTGATGAATCACTTATTTTTTTGTGGAACAGCAAACTGGTCTTTTAATTTCAATAAATCTGGGTCAAAATTCAGGACACTAAAAACAGATTAACCAATGAAAGAATATGGTATAATTTTACAAGTGCCTGCTCTTTTATATAATATAAACTATTGGCTGGGAAAATTTAACTCCTTTTTAATTTCATAGATAATGTCTACATGACGTCTAAATCTTTATTGCATTTGTGCCTAAAATAAATACCAGTTAAATCAAAATGTCCCTGTTTTGTTTGGATGCCATAATGAGCAAAGATTGTAATGATTAAAAACAGATAAAACTAAAACACTTCAGTGTGCAAAATAGGAAGAGAGAAGAGCATTCTGCCTAGGCAATTTATTTTTGTAAAATTTGTTGAAATTTGTCTTATTCTCTTTTCATCCACAGCAATCAATAAATCAAATGCTTTGACACACAAAAAAGAAATAAATCCGGTATCTGTGGCTGTTGCAGGACTGTAATAATGGTGCATTCCATTTGACACGGGAAGTCGGAATTTCCGAGTTCAAAGTCGGAAATTTCAAAGGAAGCGCCCTCTTAAGTTGGTAAATGGAACGCACCTTAAGCACGTCCTAGCTACCTGTCTACCCATCTACAGGCGTGCACTCGCATGAAAATGTGTTTTGGGGTAGTGGCTTTGGAGGGAGGCCTGAAGGGAGGGGGTGGGATTTTTTCTGTTGGATACTTTCAAAATATAGCTGTTTCTTGCTGGTTTATAAAAAGTTGAACTACCCCAGCTTTAAATGAATGCATAATGAAGTCTGTTTGTGTTATTGCTAAAAGTGGTTTAGCACTGACAACTGTAAGTGGTCATTTGAAGTTGTTTTTAATGCAAATCAAACTATTCCATTTTTTTTTTTCTTGAATGAAATTACACTATCCTGGCACTAATGGAGACTTAATTCACCGTACTGCAACTTATTCCGAGGTTAAACAGGTGAAACTGCGCGAACAGAAATCTAAATTATTTTCTCCCACTGGCAGACTTTATCACTTACCAAAAAAAAAAAAAAAAAACACTTATCCCCAGACAAAATGACTGTTAAGGCAGAAATTTGTTGCAGGAAGGCACCTTATCTCTCTCTGTCCTATGAATAATGCAGAGCAGACAGATGTAGCAGACCACAGTCTGGTGGCACCAGACATTGGGGGCTGGGACAGCCATTATACCTGGAAACAGCAGCAGGGCTCCAGACTTTGAGATTTGTTTTCTGTCTGACCTTTATAAAAAAGCTCCTTATTTTCAGCGTGCTAATGCCAAGTTACCCCTAATGAGATGGATCTGGCCTGTTCTGTCTTCGAGCACCTTCTGCTGAAATACTAATGACATGGATTAAGAAAGAGGCAAGTAAAAGAGCAACTGAGCATCTTACTGTTGCACCACACAATGCAGTTCTTCTATACAATTTACTACTGCAATGTAGCGGTGGTGCATAATATGCTAAGTGACAATGCATTTTGGTTTGTTTGCATTTGCTCATATTCACTGATATGAAAACTGCTTAATATGATAATGTTCCATACAGATCTGTACAGATTCAGTACAGTAAATCCAGATACATAATAATGTTTAACTGAAAGAGCATCCCTGCTCAAAATATTAACTGGAGAATATGTTTTTTAAAATGTGCAATTACGTAGTTACTGAATATGTGAAAATGCCCGAGGCTCTTCCGGTTGAACTTTTACTTTTTAACTCACAGTCTAATTAATGTAAATTAATGGGTTTCTCTACCAGAATGCAGAGTTGCATTGTTTAACAGTTTCATTCAATTCATAATCTTTGTCACACTGAATTAGAATCATAGAGATTGGGATAGATTTGCAGCCTATAACAGAGGTTTTCAGAATACCATGCGAGATTAAAACAAAATTTTTCCCGTCTACTGAACTCTGCAAAGTGGTAAAAGAAAGCATGCACAAATGGGAAAATACTCTCAAAAACTCATAAACGTATGGTAATAAACTCAAACAGTGCACTTCTAAAGACTGGGTTAGAATGAAATTGACAGCCAGACAATTTAATTGTTCAACAAAAAAAACCTTCTGTATAGTTCCAGTTTGATGAGCAACAATTTCAATAAAATACTATTAAAAGTGGAGGCTCTTTTGAAACATTAATCTTCCTCTCTAACCAATGCTCCTCTTGCATTCAAATACTGGTTCACTGTTTGGGTTTTACGTCTAGATAACACAAGGCCTCTGTTATATTTATCCCACTTTTTAATAAGACGCTGAAGGATATGTTACCTGAAGTAGGGGACTTGCAGCGGTCCTCTGATGTGGCTGAGCCCTCGTTAATGTCGCACAGACCTGCAGCAGAGATCACACAATTCATACAAAATCAAGCAAATCAAAAATAACCACTCCTTCATTCTGTCAGTACCCTTTTTTACTTTATCATATACTGCCACTTCACAGTGAATCAACTAGGGCTGCACTGTGTTTTTGGGGAGACTGGACTGGACCGTATGTACAAATGGATGATTTCCATGTCTAACGTTCTCTTTACTTGACAGGTAAAGAGAGAACTCTGTCAGCTCCGCTCATATTTTAAACATAAGGAAGATTTTGTGCAAGTCCAATTTCTCCCTTTGCCAGGTGCATGTTTGTACACAAACATGCATGCGTGCATGTGTATGTGACATTGTCCTCTGAGGCAGAAATCCAAGCAGACAGCAGTCCCTGCTGGCAGAGAAACACAGCTGGACGCCTGATTACTGCTCAAGCTCGCCAAGCTCTGACAGGTGCCAGCCTACTGCTCACCAGTCAGTGACACCAGATGCTCTGTGTGTATTTACATGTGCACGTGCTTGTGTATATGTGAACGTTTGCGTGCGTGTGTGTGTGTACATTGGTTTGTGTGTGTGTATGTGTAAGCCTGCTCAACATCCACACATACACACAGCTTACTAATTGATCCATCAAACTTTTGCTTTTGAGTATGGGCAGCACATCCTCATGACACTGCAGCATCCGCTATGTAGCCGCACTGCCATCATCCAACACAGGGTGGCAGTATGTCCATAAGGAAAGCATCTCACTTTCTATCAGTGGTACTATGAGGCTGCAGTGGCAATGTGTGCAAAAGGGATGGGCTGAGTGTGTGCGCGCGCACACACACACACACACACACAGAGGCAGACACAGAGAGAGGCAGATGGAAATAGAAAGAGTTAGTATTTGTGTTGTCAAACTGCCTTGTTGTGTGTCCGTCTCATGAACTATGCCTGGGTAGCATCATTTTAGATTTAACATGTATTGTTCATTGACTTGACTCACTCCTATTTGGATCACTTTACAGATCAGTTCAGGGACGTTGGACCTGTGGGATAAACGGAGTCTATTTACTGTTACAAACCCATTACAGTGTTTACCCGGACATTTACTGAAAATAAACCTTGAATACAAAATGTGATTTTGCTTCAATCAGTGCATTCCAAGAGTTATTTTGAAATAAATTATTTTAGTGTACCCAAATCCCTAAACCTGTGTGTTTGGCTACCTACTTGATAGTGGTATTTTATGTTCCGTGAATGTCTGTGCAATTTTCCCCAACTGTTTAATTTGTCATTCGACAAGAACAGGATTTGCAGATCATAGTTCAGCTTAGTCCAAGGCTAAAACACAATTTTAGCTTAATGGCAAGAATTCAAAAATAACTAGAGGGGAATAAAATAAATAATCATGTACAGGATTTCTATTTCAAACCTTGAAATAAAAAACAAACAAACCCTGAGCTAGTGGGGCTGAAAGAACAGATAAGCAGTGTGACAGTGTTTTAATAGCTAGTCATTAACAAACAGTAGGCAATGGTATAATAAGTGGAAAGTCCAGAAAAACACTGAAATATGATATGAAATGGCCAGCCCCACGTCCGCTGGCAATGAGGATCTGACCTACACCTACGCCGTACCTGATAAACAGCATCTAATTAACATACAGAGCAGAAGTATTGTGGGCAATCATTTGCTATAATAGACATAATGGCAACACTCTAAATTCAAGAGCCATTTGGTTCATAGTTATCTATTTGTGTGTACATACAAGTGGATTTTGGTTGAGTGTAAAGAAATTCGAGAATGATCGGGGTCTTAGGGATCTCCTGCTTAGCCCGGAGCGACTTGCAAGTTTGGTGTTCAGCCGCCCAGCTTGGATGTACAATTAGTCAGCTCTGGACTTTGTTTTAAAAGAGTTATGCCTTGCGGCTGTACTGATGACAAGAAAGCAAAAAAAAACAAAAAACAAAAACCCTACTCCCTCTTATGTCTTTTTCTCATTACCTCCAGAGGGCTGTCGGGTCTTTCTTGGCGAGCGGGGCTGTCTCTGGTAGGGGTCATTGGAGCCGTAAAGCTCGACCGTCCCCAAGTTGAGCACTACCGTCTTCTGGATGTAGTCCACCACCGCCAGACCGTTACTGTTGCCAAACACCACTCTGGGAAGGGAAGGGGAGTCGGGGAGGAAGTGGAGGAAGAAAGTGAAAAGGCAGAGAGAAAAGAAGAGATGGGTTAGAGAAACACGTTATGAGATTCGATTTCATTTTCAGTGCTAAAAACTCTGTAGAATGTCAGTCTACAGAGACAGGATTGTTGACAGGCCTGGTTGTCATTGTAGCTGCTTGTTGTATGCATGTTCACTTTGCATATTTTGTCTTTATATGATGGTCTTTATACATTTTAGTCATTCAATTTTTGAACTTCGGCTGATCCAGCTTGATGAGCATAACATACTTGACATGTTCACATAACAAAGTTTTTCAGAAAAGATTTCTACTTGGTTCTAGTCTCGACTAAAATGTTACTGGCTGTATACTTACAGGCCGTAGGAGGAATTGAGCGCCAGACTTGTGATCTGCTGAGGAGGCTCTCCACTCACCCACACTAACTGGACCACCAGATCTACCTGGTAACCAGGAGACTGCTTCAGAGGAGTACTACGCACTCTGGAGAAAAGAAGACAGAGCAGAATGGAGAGGAGTAGAGACAGCGAGAGAAACAGAGAGGAGCAAAAAATTATACATAAAAAAAAAAGGGTTTCATAAAGAGAATGACGAGTGGTGCAGCTGCATTTCAGAAACTGTTGTGTGTTGAGGGTCTGGCATGAGTGGCTGCGAGGGGATGATGGGGAGGCTGTGGCTGAGAATGCTTCAGGCGCTGACTAAGTCTGCGCAAGAGTGCTTGAGGCAAAAGGCAAGACTCTCGTGTGTATGAGTGTGTACGAGAATGTGTGCAAGCGCTGCTGCTGCTTAAGAGAGTGCTTCTGTGTGTGTGCATGTGAGCATGTTTCATACTTGAGGCAGGGAATGTTGCTGCCATCAGAGTTGTTGCTGCTGGTGGAGGGGTGTGAAGGTGGGCCACTTGTCTGAGGGGAGGCACCAGGGGTGGGAAGCGCCGATGTCTGTTCTCCCCCGCCGTCTGGAGTGTCTATGTCATTCAGCTCATACTGCATTCGAACCTCTAGTAACTGTATAAAACAACACAAACACACAGGTCCACAAAGACACAAGGTATTAGCAGATTTATAAAAGAGATCAGCAAAATCATGATACTAAACTCTAGAAAACAATTCCTCATGAATTTCTCTGAGGATGAGAGAACAGTGACAGTCACTTTGACGCGTGTATGTGCATGTGTAAGAAGATTGAGAGTCAGAGAGGTCCTCCAATACTGAAATATTCCATTCCTTCCAAGTCCTCCTTCAGGCTACTTCTGTGCAACCTCCGCCTTCACACAGTCTCATACAAAACACGTACAATGGTCATAAGCTCCTCTCTTTGCATTCTGTCAGTCTCATTAGCCCCACTGACATATGGGAGTGAAGAGTGATCAGTGCTCTTCTTCAGATGCTCCCTCCTGCGCGTGCGTCTCTGTCCTCCTTCATTTCTGCAAGGTTGTAGAAAAGTGTTTGACCTTGTGCGAAGGGACACTGCTCTCCTTATTACAGCTTGCCGCAACTGCGTATCCAGTAGAGACTAGACATGTATCCACGCACACTAGGGCTGAACAATTCATCAAAATATTATCGGAATCGCAGTATGGCCAAGTACAATATCCAGTTCGCTGGAGCTACAATTTTGTGATGAAGGTAGAATGTATCACAACATATTATTATAAACGAAGTATCATATTGCTACAAAGACGCTACAACCTACAAGAATCATATAAACTGCAAGAATCATATAAAAAAAAAATCACAATGAAAATGAAATGACCATTCCCACTAAGATCGTATTATCTGTCAAAATAATCGCAATGATGATTTTATTTTTGCCATATCGTTCAGCCCTAACGCACACTCTCATTTGCATTCTGGGGGCTCTGAACATGCGCACACAGATTGAACAGCATTTCTCTTTATGCCATTTAACACTGACTCTCATCACACCCCCATAAGTACTTAAGTCGCTATCAAGGCAGATTATAATGACAGTCTAGCTTTGCTTGTTCACTGCTCCGTCTGTTGGCATGGCAACCATACTGCCTTTGACTAGGCAGATCTTTGAGCGTGTGTGTGTGTGCGTGCGTTTGTGCATGCAACTCTAACAGCAGAGAAAGTGAGTGCTTAGTGCAAATAACAACAAACACAAGCAAAATGTATTCTTGATGGAGAGCTAGAGAGTTCAATTATCTCCTTTATTTGTGTCCATGCTTTAAAGAGTCTTGACAATTAAAACACACATATTTTCACTTTTCTCCCCTTTAATTGCATCAAAAAACAAGCAATTTACCCAGATTATAAAGAGTTACCCACCTGCACCACCTCAGTAGTTACTTCCAGCTTGCTGAAGCGGTAGATGATAACATTGGCTGACACCCCGGCCACACACAGCATCCGACTCTCAGGGCACCAGGCCATGATCTGAATAGCAAAGGGGTCTTCATCTGACACCTCAGTACTGCCCTTGTCTTCCTTGGACCGGTTCCTGTCAAACACTTTGGCTGTTTTGAGCTTATAGAGCACCTGGAGCATTACTAGGAAAAAAGAAAAGGGGACAAGTATCAGTTGTAATTTAGGGACATCAGACATATGGAATCTGACTCCGGCATTGTGAGAGGCAATAAACCAAGCTTAGCCGTTCAGAGAACTCACTTGCAGAGGCATCCCAGAACTTCACAGTTCCATCAGCGTGCCTGGGATTTCAAGAGAGGAAGACAGAGGAACAAGAGAGAGATGAATTTCAATTTGTGTCCTGTTTTACAATGTCAGAGTTCTAACTTTGAATTCTAGTCCGATCAAAATAAATCAGTTTGTAGGACCTGCAGCATTGAAACATCTCTAGTAGAGTATAATTTTAAAACAATTCTCAAATGTACAACATGCATTTACATGAAAAATTTTGAATCAAAATAAACCATGGTGATTAGTAGTATTTTTGTGTATTAATACTTATACACAAAAATACTACTAATCACCATAGTTCACTCTAGAGGGCTTTCACTAATGATTTTAATGACTTTGATCAAGGTCGTTTAACTAGGATGTAATCAGTAGACTGTCCCATAATTCAAATCATGAGAAATCTTAATGCTGCGGCATACAATGATATTTAATACAATAATGTGCTTCCAACTTTGTGGCGAACCTTTGGAGGACATCCTTTTCCTGTTTCCACAATGCCTCCATGCACAAAGCCGCTCTGACCTCAACCTCATAAGAAACCTGAGTTGTAACGCCGACTGCGAGCCAGGCTTTATCGCCCAACATCAGTGGCCGACCTTACTAAATCTCTTGTGGTCGATTTGGAGCAAATACCTGCAGCTAGATTCCAAAATCATGTGAAAGCCTTGCCTGAAGAGTGGACGCTGTTATAGCAGCACAATAATGTCCATGGTTCTGGAAGGACATGCTCAACAATCACATCCTGTATGGGTGTAATGTTCATGGCCATGTAGTGTAAATTGTGTAAGTAACATGACATCCAACTTCATCCACATATTGAAAATTATCTAGAAATGAACTTAACACACGTGTAATGAGTGTACACAAGAATTACACTCATTAGCAGGCAATAAGCATGACAGCATTTCCGTTTAGTGTCATAGAAAAGGATACTGTCAGTATTGTCTCATTGTTTTGTTGCCAATTCTGCTGAGTGTATTGGGAGAGAAATATTTTGCGGGCTGTGGCACTCTTAGAAAGAGTGAGAAACCTGGACAGAATAGTAATACGGCATTGTAGGGGTGAGGAGAGAGGGAGGAAGGAGAGGAGCGAAAGCCTCCTACTGAAAAACCCATACCTCAATGTCACTTTTTCAGTGCGTGTGTTCTGTTAAAAACGCCCCCTCTCCGCTTGTTGACAGCTTAGTGCGGGATAATAAACATCAAAAGGGGGCAAAGTGCACATGATTGGAATATATAAACATCTACAGTCTTAAGACAAGCTCTTTTTGCTGTGGTGACCTGACCTGAGGTGAAAGTAACTGAGTTGCAGCATGATCATAATGATAACACTAATGAAATCAGTATTGTCTTACCCAGTGATGATGATCTCTGGATAGCTCTGTGTACCTTGACCCCAGTTTCCACCACTAATAGGCCATTCCTGGATAGACAGCAGACACACGCAGTACATTAGAGTGAATCAGAGAGCACAGGTAGAAGTGCAGCTATGTCAATAAAACAGCATGTCAATGGAAACATTGATTTTGAATTAGATGACATGATTAAACTGCACGTGTGAGAGTGTGTGGGGAAAACAGGCGGGAATCCTTCTGTATGTCTCTCAGGGTGTCTCGCAATTATGCATTATGTACCTCATTGAGTGTGTGTGTCTCCATATGAGTGTGTGTGTTAGTGGGGGGGTTGGCTTTGAACACGGTGACACATACAAAGGTCACTAGGATGACTCATGGTGATCTTTATGTGAGAATGCCCTCCCGCAGCTCAGCCAGGCTTTTGCTTAACAGGGTGGGGGTGGAGGCGGCAGCAGCTAGGCAGCCAGTTTGGGTCAGTACATGCTGACATTTCCGAGAGAAAGCTAGAACAAGGCGACAGGGGAAAGAACATAGGCATGCATAATGGCTGAAAGAGCAGGGTGTCTGTCTTTGATGATACAGGGATAAGAGAAGAGAATGAGAGGAGAAAGGAGGTGTACAAAGAGAGAAGAGGTTCCTTAGGTAATATGACACAATTATACAGTCCATTTAGCTTCACAGAAACATTGAGAAATAAACCTTAGCACCACAAGTTAACTCATGCTGCTTGCAGTTTGTAGCAAAAGTAAGCATAGGCATTTATTAATATGTCTTTTATCCAGGAACCTTTTTGTTATGTATGAGTATGGCAAAATGGTTAGAGGGTGCAGTGTGGAACATTTACATTTCTAATTTAGGCATTTAGCTCTTTTATGACACTGCTATCCAGAACGACATGAAGGAATATTCCACCCTCGGGGTACTGTTGCACCGTTAGATGTAAAGGGTTAAAAAAAAAGTGTATAGTTAGGCAATAAGATATGTTAAAAGGTTGTTTAATTAGTACAGTTCATTATAGTACCGTTTATTGGTAAAAATAAACAAAATGTGTTTTAAAAACACCCATAGAATTTTTTTAATGATATTTTGTCTTAAATTGTTACTAAAATGCTGATTTCATTGTATTGTACTTGTTACTGTGGTGGGGCGATACTTAAACAGGTCACTAGGTGGCGCATTGCGCTTGGGAGGAATTTAAAACCCAGAGGCACGCGCTGAAGAATAAATCCTGCAATTGAGCTGAACGCAAGCTAAAGTTTTCTGCGTCGTTGTTTCTATATACAGGTGGGTTAATGTTACTTAAAATTGCATGCATGTACCCCAGTATAAGGGATAAGAGTGTTGTGAATCTTTGGTAATAATGTGTAATATTTACAGTTGAGTAGTATTGCCGTAATGTGTTGAAATAATTATGTTTAGCTATACACTGACATGCTAGGCTAGCGGACCTGTTGCTAATGAGTACCCACAGTACAATAGACATGCTAATGGTCTTGTTTTGTATTGTTAACTGATCTGAAAATGCATTCACTGCTATGTGTGTATAACACATTATGTTAAACGCAGTGTTGGGCAAGCTACTTGGAAAATGTAGTGAGCTAAGCTACTAGCTACTCTACATTAAATTAATCTTCACTACACAGACTACCCCCCAGTGAAATGTAGCAAGCTAAGCTACAGCAGCATGGCAAAAGTAGCTTTGTTACATCTAACTATTTTTTTTATATTTTATAGTTTTTTATATATATATATATATATATATATATATATATATATATATACACACGCACGCACACAGTATAAGCCTAGTTTATATTAAACTAACTTCATTCCACAGTAGCAATAGAAGACTAAAAACATTAAAAACCTGCTCCAAACAGTGTGTGTGGGTGAGAGAGAGCTAAATCAGACACACAGAAACTCTCCTACTTAACTGCCATATCATTGCAGCTAAATGTATTTCCTCATGCAACAAACTGAGAACCATTGTTGTTTGTATAAAGTTACTTACTACTGCCCAACACTGGTTAAACGGTTTTCCTGTGTATGTCAGCATTGTAGTTGATTTTAAAGTGATCAAATACAGTAATTTCTGACTGTGTGACAAGAGTAGTGGTGATATGAGCGGCAAATGTATTAGTTACTCATTGTTAGGTTGCATATTGGTGTTGTGCAATGTGATGAAAGTGTCGAACTTTGGAAAATGTTAGTTACAATAACCAAATGACCAATGAAAGTTTTTTTGTTGTTGTACTGGTCAATATGTAATTCACATCAACTGAAGCACAATGAAAAGTATGGACATTTTTATTGTTTATTGTGCTTCCGTTCTAATGTATTTACATATGTTAGTATTACTTTGGTAATTTCTGAAGACATGGAGATATCTCACACCCTTGAAGATACTGATGCTACAACAAGCATTTTGTTTATCACCTCAAGGAGTCAAATGTGAATTTCTTCATTTGTTTAAGAAGAAGAATAAATCCTGCAGTTGAGCTGAATGCAAGCGAAAGTTTTCTGCCTCTTTGTTTCTACATACTGGATTTAAGAACACACATCCCATGACACCCACCAGGCCGGGGGGGCTACATATACATCATTAATCTGTGATGGGAGGTGTGTTCAAAGAGTTATTTTGTGATGGAGTAGTCATCATTTTATTTCCAAAGTAAAACTGGTCTTGCCTGCTCCTGCATAAGAATGGCCCTTAAATTGTTGTAATCAACGATGACAAGGAGCAGTTAGCTATTTCTGTAGTGACAGAGTCACGCTTATTTCACAGTTCCATAATATCCATATGATTTCCAAAATTTTTAATTTTCTTTACTAATTATATGAACAAGACTAAAAGTCTACAACCATGCTAGCGGCTCTGCATAGCTGTACCTAGGCACAACGGTACGTTGAGCTAGAAGCTGACATCAGCATACTAACATGCTCAAATGATAAATTTTGCTTTTCTTTCAAAGAAAATCCTATTTTTCCTATAATTTCTGCCAAATTACATAAGTCCTACCAGGAGACTTTCTCAGATCCAAAAGATTATTAAGAACCTGTAAAATAAAGCATTTTACCCTACTAGGGCTGGGGGAAAAGTACCTAGTAGCAGGTAGTACAACTTTTACATAATGGAAAACCAAAAAAAGGCGAGTCGGGCTGGTATCATGCAGTCTCTCTCTCCCTGTATGTCTGTTTCGGTTTTCTTTATCAGTAGTAGGCTAAGCTGTATAAAGTCACCGGAAAAAACTTGTCTTCT
>NC_060159.1:15855440-15864910 GCF_021292245.1 Micropterus dolomieu
ATATTGGTGTTGTGCAATGTGATGAAAGTGTCGAACTTTGGAAAATGTTAGTTACAATAACCAAATGACCAATGAAAGTTTTTTTGTTGTTGTACTGGTCAATATGTAATTCACATCAACTGAAGCACAATGAAAAGTATGGACATTTTTATTGTTTATTGTGCTTCCGTTCTAATGTATTTACATATGTTAGTATTACTTTGGTAATTTCTGAAGACATGGAGATATCTCACACCCTTGAAGATACTGATGCTACAACAAGCATTTTGTTTATCACCTCAAGGAGTCAAATGTGAATTTCTTCATTTGTTTAAGAAGAAGAATAAATCCTGCAGTTGAGCTGAATGCAAGCGAAAGTTTTCTGCCTCTTTGTTTCTACATACTGGATTTAAGAACACACATCCCATGACACCCACCAGGCCGGGGGGGCTACATATACATCATTAATCTGTGATGGGAGGTGTGTTCAAAGAGTTATTTTGTGATGGAGTAGTCATCATTTTATTTCCAAAGTAAAACTGGTCTTGCCTGCTCCTGCATAAGAATGGCCCTTAAATTGTTGTAATCAACGATGACAAGGAGCAGTTAGCTATTTCTGTAGTGACAGAGTCACGCTTATTTCACAGTTCCATAATATCCATATGATTTCCAAAATTTTTAATTTTCTTTACTAATTATATGAACAAGACTAAAAGTCTACAACCATGCTAGCGGCTCTGCATAGCTGTACCTAGGCACAACGGTACGTTGAGCTAGAAGCTGACATCAGCATACTAACATGCTCAAATGATAAATTTTGCTTTTCTTTCAAAGAAAATCCTATTTTTCCTATAATTTCTGCCAAATTACATAAGTCCTACCAGGAGACTTTCTCAGATCCAAAAGATTATTAAGAACCTGTAAAATAAAGCATTTTACCCTACTAGGGCTGGGGGAAAAGTACCTAGTAGCAGGTAGTACAACTTTTACATAATGGAAAACCAAAAAAAGGCGAGTCGGGCTGGTATCATGCAGTCTCTCTCTCCCTGTATGTCTGTTTCGGTTTTCTTTATCAGTAGTAGGCTAAGCTGTATAAAGTCACCGGAAAAAACTTGTCTTCTTGACTCTTCTTTCCGTGAGTCCGTTCACAGCTGCTGCTGAGCTGCATGTTGAGGAGGCGTGTTGACGATATAGCCTATCAAAACAAAACCAACGTGGTAGCTAACAAATAACATCTGGCTGGTGTGTTCAGTGTCCATATAAACCGTGTCACGACTTGTAATGTAATCACCGTGTTTCTCTGATAAATGCTACAATGGGTCTCCTAACCTGGGCAAACCGCGTAAGTAAAGTGTATGTGTGGGAAACACTTAATGAACCGTGTTTTCTTTTTAGCCAGGTCTTTAACAGTGTTGACCAGCACTGTGTCTTCCTGCATCTTGTTAGAGACTTTGTGAGTAGACGGCTGCGTGCAGACGCAGAGGGAGGAGCGGGGCTGAGGGACTGAGAGGGGCAAACGCTGGCAGGACTTTACAGAGACATTAATTAACTCAACATCAAACTATATCGATATAAACGGAATTGTCTAATTTCATATCTCTTTTGAAATTATATCGGTATACCTCATATAATGATATACCGCCCAGCCCTATTCCCTACCCTACTTAACTTAAAATACAATAAACTTAGGTTCTCCATCCAAAGCTGGATATTTACCACTGATGTGGTTAAATAGGTGAAAGATTATAAAATATGCATATATGTTAACATAGAGCCTTCCTATGTAGTACCTTCTTGCTGTAGCCCTGTCGTTTCTGTCGCGAGCCAACAGAGTAAAGTGCAGGTATGAGGTCCACAGGGCAGTCGGCAAAGTACTCGCAGCAGGTCACAGGAGACTCGTGGATAGTCAGAGGATAGGGGTTCTCGAATATGGGATAACTGTTAACAAGACAGTACAGACAAAGTCACTCTAAATTGAATTAGTCCGTCTGCCCAGTATCAGTGCATTGAGTCTTGTCCAGTGCTGCATGCAAACTAAATAATAAGATTTATGTGAGTAAGCTACATCATTATGTAAACTAGAGGCAAATATACGAAGATAACGGGCGCTTTTAGGTCAGCTGTGATATTTTAGCCCACGTTTATGAAACAAGTCATGATGATGAAGAGTTATTTAACAGAGTCAGACTCACCCATTTTGTGCAAGGTCGATCACCACTAAATCCTTCTCTAGAAGGACCACCACAGCGTAAGGTTCCTGAAAATCTGCACAGCGAAAAAGCAAGACAAGTTATTCATCACGCCACACACTTTTAGTTTAGTCTAATTCCTGGAGAGAGAACTCCCCTGAAATCTACAAACCACAGGGGAAGAATTCATCTTTATATGGCAAGTGTTATTATCATATCTGTGCCCTGAAGATGTGAACGCTTAATATTTATTAAACTATGTGATTTAGAAGTGTGGGGGATATTGCTCTGGTTAAATATTTGTATCAGTCTGATTTGGGAGTGGAATTTAATATTCAACCTCAAGATGATTGCCCTTAAAGCTACTACTTGCACATACCTCTGATTCCAGTCAGAGTCTTACAACATTACAGAGGCGATAAATACTCATGAGGGTTACGCACATCCAGCAATAACATGACTAAATAAATGGAGGTCAGATCGAACTGAAAAATTGTGAATACAAACAGAATATTAAGAAAATGAATAATCATTATTAATAACATCATTTTTTTAAATGAATGTATGCAAGGAATTCTCTACTTTCACAGATTGATGATCACATCAGAGCTACCCAGTTTTGTCTTCTATTTTTGGCCACTAAATGGCTCAGCTGGTTAAATGCGTTGCTACAAGGCACCTTGAAAATATTTATGGGAAGAGAAGGTCTACCTTTCTAACCTTAAATATACTGCGACGCTAGAGCTTTGTCCGGGTCGAGTGCAGTGAGAAAAAAGCACTGACCTTTGCATTATGATTAGACAGTAGCTACATTTCTCTTTGATTTGGAAAAATTATCACAGAGGACATTCAGATGTACTATAGCCATATGTGTGTGTAAATGCAAACTGGTGTTTAGGGCACAATCTGTTGTTCAAAGCAGCAGGTCTCAGACTCCCATAGCACTACCGTGGTTGAAACACACACAACACCACATCTCTCACTGCCCTTCTCATTTTACTGCCCTGACGCTGTTCTACAAGTGATTCACATTCTCTTGTGAATCGTTATGCAACTTCAGACCACTGTGCAGTATCTCTCAGTCTGTCAGTTAGGGAAATGAGAATAACTACTGTAATTATGGTCACTTTCACTGCTGATTTACCTAAAGATACAAACTACTTACAAACAAGGCAATCAGCCAAACACAAAATGGCAAAGAAGTAATGATGTCTTTGTCATTCCTTTGCTTTTCTTAGCAAATGCTCAATACAGAGCTATACTGGGACAAATCCATCTGCTGAGGAAGGCAATGAATGCTTTGGAAAAAAACAAGTAAGTGGACCTTGTTATAGGACATTTTTTGTCAAACTGCTATTTTCAGGGTCAAGAATTAATCTCCAAGCTTAAGGTCAAATTTATTTTTGTGAATGACTTACACTATTTCTTTTCATGAGTTGTACTTCACCTCTTAATCTCTGTCTTTGTCTGCATACAGTAACTACTAGTTTTTGTGCCTGTACTAGTATGTGTTAACGATATTTTATCTGCCATTTGTTTTCCCATTCAAACACATGGGTGTGCACGTTGCATTTAGGCACACTGCATCATCTGCAGCCACATCATCATGGATTATCAACCTCCGCTACACATCAACACTGATTTAAGCGTGCACACATACACATTATCAGCCGGATATGTATTGTGTAATCCAGAGACCCAGTAATGTCAATTTTCAAAGTCACCGTTTTTACATAATTAACTAATGCTTCCTGTAGTTGTATATGTGCCAGATGACACTGCATCAGTTTACATACTGGATTACATAAAAATATAGGATCCAATTTAGCTCCACTCCAACTTGTTTTACTGTCAACTCCTCAATAATATAATAATTTTATTTAGATGGAAGGCTATTTCGTACAAAGAGATATAAAATGTAATATGCTGTGTGTCGGATAATGAAACTGGAATAGGAACCTTCCCCTTGGGAAATTTCAAATTTATTACAGAAACACACTAACACAGGCAAGCAATCCGTCTTAATTAAAAAACAAAAAGGTGCGTGTGTGTTTGTGTGAAATGCGCACAGACATGCACATGACTGCCATATGAGCACATCCACAAACTCACCATTAGGGTATGGTGTCTCACACAGTGTGAGGAAGTCTACTATAGGATAGTCCATCTCCAGCACAGCAGTACTCTTCCCATGCATTACCGTCAAACAAGGCCGCCGGCCCACAGTGTCATAGGACAGACCACCAGACAGGATTATAAAGGGTTCCCTGGAACACACAAAAACACACAAGCATAAAAATGTAACTGGCTTTTTGTTTACACAATTTATACCATAAGCACAGAAAATACTACATTCTGACTGGTCTACAGATGTCCACTAATATCATAAATTAAAACACTTCAAATATACTGTAAATATGGTCAGGTTTTGCCACAATCCTAAATCAGTTTCCATTTCGAGCTACTGTATAAACACGTCCATGTAAGATGAACCATGGTGTATGTATACAGAAATGGCTCATTCTAAGGTAATAAAAACATAACGGTTTATTCTGTAAGATCTTTAGGAATGGCGTTGCGCCGCTGCTGAATCCTGACCGCCGCTACTAAAATTTCCCACGATCATTAAACTATGCGCTACAAATGTTTTCGGCAGCACTCGGCTCGCTTCCTCTCCTCGTTCTATGCAGAACATACGTAACTCTGAATCAGGAGGTGCGTAGCGAGTGTTTGATTGTCCGAGCGGCAGAAAGTGACGGTGAACGCGAGCGGAGGAAAATATTCTGGCACTAAATGTACTGTGTCTGTTACAGTGTGTTAGCTTCTCAAGACCAAGAAAAGTCTGTTGTTTCTCACCTGCTGGAAAAATGAAGCAGTTAGCGCTAAGTTAGCTAACATCTCCCCTCCCCTTCAGACTGAGTTGAGCAGGAAACTTCTACAGCAGCTACATAGCTGCTATGTAACTTAACATTAGCTCAATTTATTGAAAGTAACTGGAAGCTGTATTTTATTACTGCCTTCTTGTCCAGTGTTCAGAACATCAGGTACAAACTTAGACTAAACTGACGTAGCCTGCAGCTCCGTCCTGTACAGACTGATTAAATTATTTTAAAAGTGGTTTGGAAAAGAAAGGACGGAGGAGCTGAGGTTAGTAAAGCTAATTAGTGATGCAAACTAGTCCTTTTAAGCTAATGAGGAGACGTTTCTTTTTGGATTTTAATGTGCAAATAAAATGCACCTCAGAAGGGAGGAGGTTTCTCATGTTGCCTATTTTTTCTATTAATGTCAACAGGTAAATGTCAGAAGCTGTGAAATGAAGACAAAAGGCAAACATGAACAGTCTATCTATAATGATTCTGAGGTCATAATAACAGGGTTTTCCTGCCGTTAAGGCTTAGGGGTGATGCCCAAAACATGCTTTGCCATCAATGTAAAATCACTGTGGAGCAACAGAACCAACCAAATTTCTTTCTCCAGATCTAAAGGTTGCAGTTCCTCCAGTAGACTGATCTTTGGGTGTTGTCTATTATCTGCTCTACTTTTTCCAACTATTTGTTCAGAGATATGGTGAAAATAATGGCCCAATATGATGTGAAATTCCATATTTTTAAAAAAAACTAAAAATTTTCTTGGGGGAGGACCGCCAAACACCCCGACCAACACCAAAACATTCATCTAAAGCTCACATTAAACTGGGAAAACACTGCAGTTTTAAGCTATTCTCAGGTGCATCGCATGCTCGTGGACACAAGAGCAATGTTGCTGAGACATGTTGTGTTGGCGTTTTATATTCAGACAAAACTTTTGCTTCACCGCCGCTGCTACAACTCCATCCTAGGGGAAACACTGTAAGTTTATTTGTTTTGTGAAGTGTGACTATTTCTTCGGGGGGGGGTGCGCTGTTTGTCCTGCCCCTGCTACTGAAAAATTTCCTAGAGGAAACACTGACCTCTGAAAACATAGTTGTGTATATTATATTGCATTTATGTCAATAGATCCTCATAAATATTACACATTGAACCTTTAACTTTCACTGGTGAAACCAAGAGTTAACTTTAAAAATTGTACAATTAATTGACAATTTAAAAGACCTCCAATATGCCCTGATAGCTAATGCAGGGGCACCAAGAGGAGTGGGTTTTCTTCATCACATTATTTTAATAACACTTTGTGTATTAAAAGACTTTGACTGAAGTTCTGCGTAGCTTGAAGCACAAACACATCTGTTACTCGCATTGCCTTGGCAACAGCCTTAACACCTGTAAATAACCTTGATGTGCCTTTATTGCCATAACTGTGTATAATTAAGCATATTCATGCCTATGCGTGTGTGTGTGTGTGAGAGAGAGAGAGAGACAGAGAGAGAGAGGGACCCTACCCATTTCTAGTGGTTTTGTACTCCACTTTGAGAATGGGTTTACAAGGCTCTGGCTTCTTTCCGTCCTTGGGCTGTTTTCCTAAAATAGAATAAACAGAAGTTACTTTAGTTTGCCAGTTCATCCCTCTTCCCCTCCTGTCTTCATGTTTCTCCTGTCATCTCATTTTTTCTCTCCCGGAAGCTGCACTTAAAATGCAGCTCCGAACAGTAGCCAGGCAATAACAAAAGGCAATTCATCAGAGAGGAGACAGACAAATGCAGGGGCAGAGACATGCAAAGGAGTGACGAACATGAATGATTAACAGAATCCATCTATTCAAACCTGAAACGAGGTGAAGGGAATTTGCACATCCATCGTATGTTTGCCTACCTGAACATATTTTTGTATCAGAATGCACAGTAAGTTACTGAATGTATCTGAGCTTTTACTGAAGAGCCAAAGTGAGCCCTAAGGTAGGTCATAGAAGGCAGATCTGTATAATAAAGAACTCATTTTAATAAATACATCTAAAATGACAATTAAAGAAAGATCTTTAAGCCTTAATTAAACCTGCCGAAGGAATTTGCATAATTGTCCATTAAAAACCAAACTAATTGTGTAAGCAGCAGTGGGAGAAACAACTAATTAAAAACCCTGTGTGGTGAAATCCTTTCTACAATAACCTACACACAAAGCCGGCTTGAGAAACTGGTTAGAAGTTTTCCCTTTCATTTCATTCCTTTCTTTGTTCCTTTTACTGACTCCCATGCTCTCTCTGTCCATGTGTTGCGCACACACAGAAAGAGGGGCATGGATTAAAATACATCTTCTAAAGAGCAGGCTTTCTTTACTGCAGGAAATAAACAGAGCTCCAGCACTAATGTATGCGTGTGCAGACTGAAAATAAAGCAAACAGAGGCAGGACATAATTGAACTGACAATAATCTTGAAATGAGGAAACAGTGAGGATGTCAGGTGTAGGAAGACTATTGAGGCATGGCTTTGATGAGTATAGACTGGGTCATGTGACTGACAGAGGTGGCTGAAGGCACTGATATTATGTATTGTAAAACTTGTGCTATATGACAAGACCCCAAAAGTAATCAGTGGCCTTTTTGATGCAATAACCAACAGAAATAGATACATCTGTCTCCATATGGCCCAATAGAAAGCAATGTCTACCTGCAGTCCCTCACCACAGAATGCATATCTATCAGCTGTAAGCATTTCAATCTGTGGATGATTTTCTTGTCTCATATTGTTTCAGCTGATGTTTTAGATCCCTGAAGAAATAAAATTATTCAATATTTCAAAAAGAAGCAATGATTAAAGATTTTATAAAAATTTTTTCCCCTTATTTCCTACCCAGGTAATCATCTCACAACCCTTAGGTGTATCTTGCAACCCCCACCGTGAAAACCACTGATTTAAATGAGTCTCGTTACTTTCCTTAGACAACCAGTTTATCTCAGAATATGATAATAATAACATAACAATAAAATATTATTTATAGCACATTTCATACAAAAAGATGCCATACAAAGATGAAACATACAGGTAAGAAGACAGATGCAAGACATAGGAACATGTTGAAAGAAAGAAAAAGAAACAAAGAAAAGGGTAGTAAATAAATTAAAATGATTTCTGTTGGTGAGGTAAAATACCATAAAAGGTATATGGCATATGTTTGGCTTGGCATATATTTAAAGTATTTGTTTTACCTGCTTTTCATCAAAAGGGAAGTTCTGATGTCCAAATTGACCAATAGCTGTTATGAATGTTTCAGATTTGTTTTCTTTCCTTTCTTAAGCCATAGAAATGATGCGCAGCACAAGGCAATTGTACTACTATTGCTGAAAGACTTTATGACTACTTTATGTTAGGAAAAAGATCAAGTATGGGGTTCTTAATTATTATGTACCTTATTAATTACGCAACCTTATACAGTTAAGTGTAAAGTTAAAATTAGTATCAGTTAAGATAAGACCCTAATAATATATACATTTACATTTACTTTTATCCAAAGCGACTTACAATTGCTATACATGTCAGAAGTCGCACGCCTCTGGAGCAACGAGGGGTTAAGTGTCTTGCTCAGGGACACAATGGTGAATGGGTCACAGCGGGAATCGAACCCAGGTCTCCCACACCAAAGGCAAGCATCATATAACCAGTATGTTAGGATGGAGGTCCATTCAAATATTGTGTCATGCATCTGGCTATGTCTGAAATCACTTCCCGTTTACTGTATAGCGCGCTATGTTTACCCCGTTAACAAATTCTGGGTGCAAAATCTATCCTCTATATACAGTAGTCCCCTCCCAGAATCCCCACAAAGTAACATTAAACACTACAGATTAATATATAGGTAGAAGTAAATGAGCAAATTAGGGAGGGGTGTGTGTTTGTTTTTGAGTGTGTTTCCTCCTTACCGTGTGGGGTGATTGTCTGTATGGGTTTGCCCTGGCCTCTGACGTTCCATATGGTCAGAGTCCCATCTGAGTGACTGCAAATGAACTGCTTGCCCTCGTGATGCCAGGCAACTGAGTGGATTGCCTAGGAAACGACATGCAGGGAGCGAGGGGGAGGGAGGTCAGCAGTTCAGCAGGATGAAACATCATGTGCCACCTTACGCTACAAGTTTGTTGCATTGCCGCAGCCATAAGGTACACAGTAGAATGTTCATATGGGTTAAATGCTGGTGATTCAGGATTATATACCCCTGAACAGATGGTGAAAGCGAGATAAGAGTCCGGCCCCTGACTTCAGAGCGTTTCCTGTGGCATAAATGCATATATTAGAGGAAGCTTTTATACGGCCCATTTGCTGAATATGGAGAAAAGTGGGAATGGATTGGTCATTTTATTCATGAATGCCAGGAGGAAGGTTTTATTACCATGGGTATAAATTTAAGAATTCTATTTCAGAAAGACACAAATTCACT
>NC_060159.1:15865010-15885699 GCF_021292245.1 Micropterus dolomieu
CTATGTTTACCCCGTTAACAAATTCTGGGTGCAAAATCTATCCTCTATATACAGTAGTCCCCTCCCAGAATCCCCACAAAGTAACATTAAACACTACAGATTAATATATAGGTAGAAGTAAATGAGCAAATTAGGGAGGGGTGTGTGTTTGTTTTTGAGTGTGTTTCCTCCTTACCGTGTGGGGTGATTGTCTGTATGGGTTTGCCCTGGCCTCTGACGTTCCATATGGTCAGAGTCCCATCTGAGTGACTGCAAATGAACTGCTTGCCCTCGTGATGCCAGGCAACTGAGTGGATTGCCTAGGAAACGACATGCAGGGAGCGAGGGGGAGGGAGGTCAGCAGTTCAGCAGGATGAAACATCATGTGCCACCTTACGCTACAAGTTTGTTGCATTGCCGCAGCCATAAGGTACACAGTAGAATGTTCATATGGGTTAAATGCTGGTGATTCAGGATTATATACCCCTGAACAGATGGTGAAAGCGAGATAAGAGTCCGGCCCCTGACTTCAGAGCGTTTCCTGTGGCATAAATGCATATATTAGAGGAAGCTTTTATACGGCCCATTTGCTGAATATGGAGAAAAGTGGGAATGGATTGGTCATTTTATTCATGAATGCCAGGAGGAAGGTTTTATTACCATGGGTATAAATTTAAGAATTCTATTTCAGAAAGACACAAATTCACTTGAGGAAAAAGAAAATGTCTTCATTCAGTTTAATTGAAACATAGTTGATCTGGCGCATTCAGGTTCATCTGGTGTCAAGATACTTATTATGATTTAAAATCAAATAAAAGTATTTAATTAGCCTGTCTTGCTAACCCAAAAAAGCAAAGAAGAAGCAGAGAGGGTAAAAGAGAATATCACAAAAAATACTGCAGTTTCTCAGTTATGTATATTTAAGAAGTAAACAAGGAAGTTCAAAAACAATTGCAAGTTTAAAACAGGAAATAAAAGTAATTGCAACATTTACAGTTTCTAATGGAAAAGCCAACAATGCTGAAAGGGGCTATTTAAGAGGCGACCTTTGAGTTAGGCCTTCAAAACTAAGACACAGGCACAGAGACAGGTTAATAGATATGGAAAGGAACAAAGAAAGACAGGCCAGGATTTGAGAGAAGGTACCCTCTCTGCCATCTCATCTTCCCTGTCATCTAAACAGTCCTGTTGCCGTTGTAAGCCTGGCTCCCAATGATTTGTCTACTGACAAGCAATCAATGAAAACACAAAACACATCATGACCAAAGTATGCCAGTAAAGGGCAACCTTCCTTATTGATGCCCTTTTCATAGCTCATAATTAAACCTGGCGAACGTTTTGACATTAAGTAAATATGACGACATGCACCAAATCTGTGGGAACACTCACAACAGCATTTTACAAAAGCAATTTAACAAGGCTTGTCACATGAATTATCACCCAGGGGCATGTTTTTACCCGAACACCTGCACCATCAGTAATATGCCCTACAACAAGCCTAGTTCTTTGTAAGTGAAATTATTCTTTGAGAGACTGGATGATTGAACATATTCTCTGACATGATGGTTAGTATTAAGCATAGCCTTTTGGGTTTTTTAAATTTTGCTGTTCATGCTAAATCTCCCCTTATTTTTTTAAGTGTGAACTTAAAATGCTGCTCCTTATCTCATATCGCTCATCTGAAATGAAGGATCACCTGGCTGTCAATGCCGACGTGGCACACGGTCAGCTTGTCTCTCTCTTTCAATTGAAGCTGCAATTTATGTAGGTGTATATCAATTTTACCTTCAGTTCTTCATTAATCATCAGCGGTGCTGCGTGTTTTTTTTTTTTTTTTTTTTTTTAGAAAATAGCTAAAAGAGATGGAGTGGGGAACCAATGCCGACTCGTGCTCATGTAACAACAGTGATATGCTCACCACAACAAATGTAATTTTCATATCTAGATATTTTGAGGGGTAATGAACCCCATCTCTTGCACAGCCTGACCTTAAACTCACAAAAATGAGACCAAAAAAGTGATACGTGATGAGACCATGAACAACCAAAAACCAGTCAGAGGTTCCTAAGGTGGGTGTTTTTGGATGCACAGCCTTGAGGATTTTCAAAGGTCTCATTATCCTGATTTCTCAGTGGGATTTCCTCCAGGTCACAGAGAGCTTGGTGAGACAGCGCTATGGTTATGTGTAATCGTTCTGCATAAACACAGACTCACATGATGAGTAATCCCTTTCGCTTAGACAAATGAAACATGGTTGAAGTTCGGAAACCAAAGTTCATCGGAGTTCTTTGGATCTTAGGGAGTTTCCTGATTTCCTGTTCATGAAGATTGTTTTCTTGGAAATAATTAGAGCCATGATGAGTAATGGCTTAGGTGTCTTATCTAAGCTGATGGTGGATGTGAGTCCTGATAGGCAAAGTGACAGGGATGGTGGGACGTAGTTTGTCAATAATTTGTATGCCAGAAGTGATTCACCGGCGTGCAGTGCCAGTGGTGTGGATGCAGTTACACCAGGTGTGCTGAATGCAGTGTGATATAATTTTTGATTCTGCAAATTTTATCATCCCACACTCTGGAATTGAAGAGAATTATCCCACATTGGGTAAGTTGTACATATAATTAGACATATAGAGCAAATTATTGGGGATCTGGGACCTGAGGTTGGCATAGGGAGTGATTCATAGGTATTGTACTCATTTTTATTTATGGATAGATGACAGAAGTTTTAACAAAGATGACATATTAGTGATTGTGGATACCAGTGGAGAGGAGGGTCTAAGATGTTTTTTCTTTATGCGGACTAGGGCTGCAACTAACAGTTATTTTCATTATCAACTAATCTGACAACTATTTTCACATTTATTTGACAAATCATTGAGTCTATAAAATGTCAGGAAATTGGAAAGAAAAGGCTAATCACAATTTTCCAAAGTGACGTCTTCAGATTGCTTCTTTTGTCCAACCAACAGTCCAAAACCCAAAAGACCTTCATTTACTATCATAAATGAATTAAAGTCAAAATAATAAAAGCAATTCCTCACATTTAGGAAGATTAAACCAGCAATGTTTTACATTTTTGCTTTAAGAAAATTACTAAAACAATTAATCGATTATCTAAATAGTTGTCGATTAATTTTCTGTCGATTAATTTTCTGTCGATCGACTAATTGATTAATCAACCAAGTACATTTTAGCTCTAATGCCGACTGCAGCCCAGATAAAGGATGTGATATTACATGCTAAAACTTATCACACTTTGTATGAGAAAAAGCCTCATTCACCCATTCAGAGATGTTTCGACAGCAACAGACTGAGTTCTAGAAACTTATCAGTGCATTGTTCACTGTGACAGTCCCAATAGGGAACAATGCACTGTGTTTAATTGGAAAATGAGAAGGGTAATAGATACACATGGCACTCATCATATCAAACAATACCAATTAAAAAGACTAATTTCATGATTTATTACATTAGGTCAGTTTTCATAGATTGGTCTTTTGGGGGAAGAGAGAATTGAGTCAATGCTACTACACACAACTAGACGAGCAAGTGTGTCCCCATACATACACACACTTGAATTCATGGCAAAGACGAAAACAAACACACAAACCGAGATTGGTGAAGGAAAATAGACCTACACATAAGAACACATATCACAGCCCTAATTAGAATAGCTTCTGCCAGCAGTGTGTCACAAAGAGAGACAAAGACAGCTTAGCCCTGAAGTGCCACACAGACACACACACAGGGCCTCTCACAGCAGTGGTAATTCAGCTCAAGTAGAAAAACATTTAGCCAAAAAAGGCTTAATCTAAAAAAACAAGCATTTGGGGCCAAGTATGTCAACAGATTTCCATAGAGCAATCCCTTTTTGTATTAGAACATGAAATACATTCTGTTTTTGTTTTGCTGTTAATATATAAACCCAGAAAGAAACAAGCCCCGGTGAGCTTGTATTTACCAATTAACTGCAAAAAATTACTTTTGCATTAAAATAGATGATGCACCATCATCGATTGTGATTGGAGCAAGAAAAAAATGCTTTGTTATTACCACTCTCAAAGTACAACAGAGACTTTTGTCTTTAGTTTTGGAGGTATATTATTAAAAAAGTGTTAGACATAAGTAAATGTTGACATATTGGTGATGCTAGCTGAAAAATCACAAAAGTCATTAACTCTTTAATCCGCCTAAATTACCAATAAACTATTTGTGATTGTCATTGTTCAGTGTAATGTAATGATACATATTTTACAAAAGTACCAGCAGTCCATGAATGTTCTACATAGCGGTAGCGTCCCGTAGGCTAAAGAATAAGTGGTTAAAGGTTGGTTGGTTGGGTTGGTTGGGTGTGTTTGTAGTTTCCTGTGTTATGTTGTATTTTTGGTCTGTCCTAGTGTTCTGGTCTTGTTCAAATGTCTGTGTTCTTTGCCTTTGAACATGTTTTGTTGGTAGGACACTCGTGCCATGTGTTCTGTTTAATTTTGTGATTTCTTTCCCTGTATGTTTCTGTGAGCTTCGTGTTTCCTGTTGTAGTTTTTGTCTACCCCTAGCGTGTGTTGACTTGTTTTACTTCCTGTGTCTGTCTCTTTGATTGTCTGTGGTGTCAGTGATTATATTCTTCTCTTCAGCTGTATTTCAGTGGTTTACTCCGTTCATTCAGTGCCAGTTCATTGTTTTCACTCCGGTTTATTCTTCCTGCGACCCAGTTTCTCCCATGTTTCATGGTTTTTGGATTGTTCCCTGTGGATTTTTACTTTCTGTTGGCCACTTGGACTTTTCTCAAGCTACATTTATTGGACTATGTTTTGTAATTTCTCAGTTTGGTTTAATAAATCACATATGAGTTATCTGCTCTTCTCCAGTGCGTGCATTTGAGCCCAAAATCCTGTTACCAGCGTTCAGCCCATGAGCTGAACGTAACATAAAATTCATCCTCTAGAGACCAATAAAATTCATCCTCTAGAGACCAATCCAATTAATCCAATGATGGTTCCAATATTTCACTCTGGACCAAAGCACTGGGCCAACAAAAAACCCTTTAACATCTTAATTTCTCTTAGGAATCACAATAGGAAAATAAATTCATCAACAAATGTGTTGCCAGACCAGTGTGCGGGACACTGAGTCTTGCAACAATAATTAGTTTTATGAAGAGTAAGAGTATTCACTGACCATCATATACAGAATTATATTCTATCCAGTAATGGATATTGCGCCAGACTTGCCAAATGACCTATCAGCTTTGAATGGTAAAAGTATCTGTCTGTTCTCGACAGGTCTTAGGGGAAAAGGAAATACTTCGTAATGAAGCCAGGCTCGTGTCAGGTACAGTTTGCCAATCATTTGTAGCATCTGCTTTTAATATTCTTAGACAGCCAGATGGGAGGATTTACAGCAAATAGAGTGTCCAACAAAAAGAATACCTCAGAAACATCTTTCTGCCAACGTACTGTCCAATGGACAACCTTGCCCAATTGGAACTACAGTGTGCTACTAATATGTCTACATCAACTTGTTTTAAATCTTACTGAACCTGCATTCAAAAATAGTCGTTTACTATTATATGAATTATGGTGTTAAAATTTGTTAATAACACTAATTCGTCCACTGGCAAAACAGTTCAATCTTTTTTGTATAGCCTGGCAATGAATTAATGCTTGGTGGTTGTGGGAATAAGTTTACACTTGTTATTGTTGGCCCTCAATAACAGGTCTGAGAATTGTGGCTTGCTCCTTGTTTGTGTAACAAGACAAAAGACTAAATTAGTGAGTTTGAATAAAAGGCCTTTTGAAGGTATAACACATAAATAAAAATAAATCATCCTTGCTTTCATTTAGCAAGCAACAGCCAACAGTATACAAACAGCAGGGGAAGGAAGGAAGTAGAAACTCCGATCTGCCTGTAATATGAGCCATTCGACAGGGCTGGACTCAAACCAAGGTGTTGAGTCAGACAGAAGCAGAGTGGAGCATGGTCGGGGTGACGGATGCTCTCTGGCTAACACTCACTGGAAACCCATACTGCTGATCCACAGCTAATAACACACAATCCACTGAAAGACACAGAGTGGAAGGTGAGCTCTTTCAGCTTTTTTAGAGCTTGTAAAAACAAAAGTTTGTCTGAACTCAATGGAAACTCTGTTGTTGTCTGTGAGCCAGGTTAAGTTCCCTGATTTGCTGACATTTCTGCAGTTTGACAGCATCTATAACTAACAAAAGCTTAATTTCAGTCAAAACAATATCATTATTTCCCTTATGTGCAACCTACTTGCTGAGGTTGTATGAGTACATTTGCAAAAGTTGTTAAAAACTGTGCCAAGAATAAAGGAGCCGACATTTCTCACCAAAAACATTTATCTCTATCCTTTGAAAACCTAGACCATAGACTGCCTTTCACTTGTTTCAACCCCTACAAAATTCCATCAACACTAAAATATACTTTAAGACATGCTCATTCCAAAGTCTGAATCTATCACTGCATAGTCTGCTGACTTACTATGCTGTTTAAAAGAAGAGGCGGAAAAGCTTCGTTATTCATTTCAGTCGACAACTTTGATACTTGGCAGCAAGTTTCTAGGCAAATAGCGTTTGAATGAAAGCGCACAGCAGGATGAATATAGCTTGCAATGGGGTTGATGGCTCTAAGAAGTTATTTCACCCTACAGTATTGTTTGCAGAAGCTATACAGAGATGACGCTTACACACATTCATGAGCGACTGATGGCAAACAATCCCAACTGTACCAACTAATCTGTGCCGTATCAATGGCTTATAATGAATATGAGATATGTTTAATGACAGGAATGAGCTAAGTAGTGCAAAACATCTTCAAATTAGACACATGTTTTCATAGCAACCATCTTGGTGTTGGACATTTAGCTCAGCTGTCATCATTCCCAATTAAGGGAGCAATATAGATAGATCATATAACTCAAGTATGCCTGTACACCAGTGCCATTTCATCACATACTGTAGGCCTGTATCTCTCTCTACATATTGTATGCAGACTTAAAACTTCTTGCAAACCATAAAGTCTAAATCCTGCACAACCTGTCAATCGTATTATGAAACTTGGTTCAGTATACCATCATCAGGTAACATTAATTTATCAAACAACTTCAACAGCATACAATATATAAACATCACCTGAAAGTCCAGCAATCAGTGGAGGCTAGAAATAGCTTATCGCATCCATGAAAATTATAATAATAAGTCATTTAGCTGCCGCTTTTATCCAAAGCGTTTTACAATTGCTGTATATATGTCAGAGGTTGCACGCCTCTGGAGCAACTAGGGGTTAAGTGTCTTGCTCAGGGACACAATGGTGGATGTGTCGCAGTGGGAACTGAACCCGGGTCTCCCACACTAGAGTACAATCCTCATCTCCAAATGATGATAATGAGTAATATAAAATTGATTATCAAATCTGTTACAGCTTGAATATATAAACTTTTGAAAATGTAGTGTTTGTTTAAAACACACATTTTAGCAACTGTGATAAAAACAGAATTTCTATTATCTACAGCCTGTCTACAACAGTGCTTTTACAAAAGTCATGGCGCAATCACAACCACATTTCACTAACGATGCAGCACAGTAGAACACAAGGATTTTCTTCCATGTCCTGAAAAGTGTTGTGTTGCAGTGCAAATCATGGTGAGCAAAATGAGAAGCAGTACACCCCCCACCCACACATACACACAAAACCCTGGTCTCTGGAGATGTGTTAACTGTAGGGGTTTGGGGAGAAGAGATGAGCTCCCTTAGGAGATTCATTACTAGAGAATGTAATGCCCTAAGAGCAACGAGAGGATATTAGATTATCTGAGAGGGGGAGAAAGAGCAAAGACAGCGAGAGGGAGCATCAGTACATACCGAACATACAAAATTCACTCTCATTTTTGTGTGTCCGTGTAGTCCTCGGTGACTCTTATCTCAGTATGCTTACAGCAACATAACCTGCCAATGAGGTGAGCATCAGCATGAGTGTTACAATAATCTCATTATCTTTAACAGCCCGTTTGGCTCTGTGTCTAAGCACTGAGGACACCACTGAATGACCATGTACATGTTGACTGTGTGCACTTGCGTGTGTGTGCTCGCAACCATTCAGTCGGTTTAAACCTCAGTGACAAATTTATGAATGAGTTCTTCCTCTTTATAGCCATATTCAGTTCCCACTAAGACTCTGATGGCCACAGCCATGGCCTCACAACCAGGTGAAGAGCGGTTTTCTTTAGGATTAGTTTATATACCTTTTTCATACACATTAGACATTTGTTGCAAATATTTATTTGGTTACAAATAACTTACAGGACACTTAGTTCATTTCACATTATACTTTATTTAGTTGACTATACAGAAGCATCTTTTTGGGAGCGCGCACCATTAGTTACTTTTGGATTGTCATTTTGTTTGTATAATTTTGTTTCTGAGCTTACCAATGTTGGATGCCACACCCGGGAGAGATCCAGGAAGTGTGCTGGCTTAAAGGGTTGGCACTTGGAGCAGGAGCAGCTTTATAGGAGAGGTGGCCTAATTGGACACCACCACTGCTTGTTATGTCCGGGGAGTGGCTTTATTCTCTCATTAGATATTTTGGGGTTTAGATTTATATTATATTTGAGTATTTTGAGTTAAGGTTAAGTAAAAGTACATTTCTTTTGGAATATGTTTTTAGGTAGGTTTTGTTGTTGTTTGTAGTTATGTAGTAGTGCTGTTGTTGTTAGTCTTCCCCTGTGTGTCAAAATTGGTTGGATCAGCCAATATATAAGTCCCCTTTGTTTCTTGTGTAGTAGGTCAGTTGTATTTTTGAGTCTCTTATGTTCAGAGCTTTAGTTACTGTTTGTTTATTTGACCTCTTTTATGGGCCCAAACCTTTACCTTTATTTTGTTGTAATGATTTTTGGCAAATAAAAACCCTTACTTTTGAATTTCCCTTGTGACTCCTTTTGCTTAACTGCTTGGTCCATCACAGGACCATGGACTGTGGGAGGTTAGACTGTGTTCAGATAAAGCAGAAATAGATTACACCCATAGAGTAAATCTACATGGGCCCAAGATTTCCTAAATATCCAATTACCAAAACTACACCAAAAAAACAGGCTGTCGAACATTTTATCACATCTATAACAGATCATAAAAACATTCCAAATACAGCAACCACATGAGTGGAGATAACAGACGCAGTCTAGGTTTGACACATGCCATGTCCAGAAGGGATCTAAGCAGCCCTGATACTGTGTCTCTTTTTTATTGTTGTCTCTTCTTTTATTTATAGGTGCACACTATTGCCTCTGGGGGAGCCAATAATGCCACATGATTCAGTGCTTTTAAAAGGTGGACCTTTTAAAAGAACGTTGCTCTTTTTACAACCATAATATGCAAACGCACACATCACTGTGCAACCCTGCAACCTCACTCTGGAGACATGAACACATGGCCCTCTACTCTATAAATAAAGACATTGTTGAAACATTCATTTCACAAACTGTCTCTTCTTTATAAATGGCACTACTCATGTGGAAAACATATTGTCTGTAGTTGTGACTGCAGCACTAGCCAAATTGACTCTTTTTTTGATTGCTAGTGGGCAGATTTTGTTACCTCAGGACAGAGCCAGGCTAGCTCTCTCTACTTGTCTTTGTACTAAGCTATGTCAGCCACTAATGGCTATAGTTTCATATTTATTGTACAGACATGAGGTCTGCATCAATGATCTCGCTCTCGGCAAGAAAGCAAATTGTAGTGTATTTCCCAAAATTTACTAACTTTTCTTTTGAGAAATTACTTACTGATGAGCGCCTTCATTTTTCTAATAGCTGGATAGCACAAATCCAGTTAGTGAGTCCAGTTAGAGTTGGCTGTAAAACTCTCCTCTGGCAAACCAAACGTCTGCTTCATCTTAATTAAACAACACATTACAGTTGTTTCCTATGAAGACAGACCTGTCCCCTTCTATCCTAGTGAGATGAAATAGGAAGTAAAAAAATATATTTCTTCTCAGCACTTTCATTTTGGACCATCAACACATGAGAGAGGAGACTCCGAGGTGTGTGTCTGTGTACAGTATGTGTGTGGGATCTTCTTAACTCAAATTCTAGGTTTGTTCTAGAAATAAAGTCTCCAACACACACACACAGCTGTTACAGTTCAGTTCATGAATATGTGATTTAATTCCCAGTTTCTGTATTAAAAAGATACTCTGAGGATCAGAAGTGGGAGGAATGACTGAGAGCTGTTAGAGAAGAAAGGGAAGAGGGGAGATTTGCCTACCTCATCGTAAGTGTAGCGATAGTCAGCCTTCTTTGATTTCAGATCCCACAGGACCACGATCCCAGACTCAAATCCAATTATAAGCTGGAGAGGAAGAGTGACAGGCAGTCAGTGAGATAGGTAGGAGAGATGACAGGGAAGAGATAGAATAGACCCCATGATGGGTTGAAAAATAAGTAATACATTTGACATTCTTGCGCGGCATGAAAGTAAGTCAGGTGTAAGGAGACTACAGGGGCTGAGGAAGAAACCTCCCCGCCTTGGTTCATAAGAGATAATAACAGAGAATGCAGAAACTTTTTTTTTTAACATAAAGTGTATTTTTTTCTGAAGACTTATTTATAGAAACACTTAATCTCAATACCAAAAAAAATAGAAATATGTATCACTAAAGCAGATCACCTGAATGCAACGGGCCCTTTTTTAGCTGTGCAATGGAAATTACCCTAAATCATGACAATGAGGCTGTATTCATGCACAGTGTAAAAAAAAATAACCTAGGTAAAGTGAAATATATACAAGAGGGTGTGGTCAATGATCCGTCTTCTCAGTTAGTCACCTTACTTTGTTTCTCACATTGTTTAAAAAGTCAAGCAAATCACAGTGGTAGGTGACTAAAATGTCTAGAGAGAGCGAGCAAACCAACTTCTCCAAGTCAAGGCCTTCTTTCAGTCTATAAGCAGCTTCAAGTAACTTCACTGTCATATTAATGAGTAAAACTTGTATGTTTAAAGTGTACATGTTGGAGAATTTCATGCATTTCATTTACACGTGCTGATGGAATCATCAAATTCAACGACCAGATTCTTGGTTGTCTATTCTCACTGCAATTACAAACACCTAACTTTCACCAATGACACAACTCCTTGCTGTCTGTGAGGTCCTATCTGGAACTAAATGCTTGTGAAACCATGGTGCAGGTGTGCAGTGTGATACTATTTATGGATTTGCTGTCTGTGACTGGTATACTATACAGAATGAATACATTATTAAAAACGTGTGTATTTCGAGTTCGAAGGTATTTGCATGTTTGTGAGGAGAGAAAAAAATATTTTGTTTCCTTTACCTTTCCCTCATCCATGGGATTGTCACTTATGTGGACAACTGGTCCAGGGTGAGCCTTGGAGGACCTTATGAGAGAGACAAAGACGGAGACATGCAGTACTCAGAAATCTAAACAAGGCCACAGATGTGTAGTTCATAGTGATATATGGGAATGGTTAAGGTGGGAAGCAAGTGTCTTTGAACCTGTGGAAGAGGTCTGCTAGGGAGGACAGATCTGCCAATCACTCCAAGGCTCTAAAAGGCTGTTCAAAGACATAAGCTCACTTAAGGTTGTGATGGATGGCTCTGTCAGGCCAGGCAGCCCCCAATGGCTATGTGTATGTGCGTGTCCATTTGCATGTCAGCGGAGAAGACAGCACAAAATGCTCGGCTGCCCCCTCCTCTCCCCCTCCTGTCTGTGCTTTACCCTCCAGACAGCCTTATGTCAAATCTCCTCTCTCTGTGTGCCATGTGGCTGCAGAATTCACCAAACCTGCCCTGCCCTTAAAGAGAAGATGTGGGCTGAGGAGCGTAAGGGAAGGTCACAGCTCAAAAACAGTGACTGTTAGAGCCTGAAACACAACCCCAGCACAAGGGAGCAAGGGCAGAGATGCCTGACAAGGAGAGGATGTCTCCTTGTTTTTGCCCATGTCTTAGCAGCAGAGTTTTTTATTCAACTTACAGTCAGACAGTGAAGTGCAGGACATGCTGATGATAATATAAAGTATAAAAACTGTATATGTTTAAATCAAGTTACATGTTTTTGATTGAAATCTATTAGCAGAGGATTAATATAAACTCCTTTTCTTTAAAGGTATAATACATTAAAATGCCTAAAAACTACTAGGCCTATGTTGTATGTTTTGTTGAGTTGTGCACTTATTTACAGTATCCCAAATGTTTCAAGTTAATGGTGCGTTTGATTTGGTCGCCTGTTACTATATGTGTGCGTGTGTGTTAGAGGTAGCAGTTAGTGGGCAGGCAGGCAGTCAGTCAGTTTTCTCTATATTTAGCCTGTTTGTGCTGGAGCCTTATTACCTAAGCTCTGCTGCAGCTGGAGCTGTTGATTTATCTAATCCCCCTTCACTGCCTGTCTCTCAGCTAACAGCCATCCAAAGCAGCACGCGCATGTACACAAACACACACATTTGCATGTCGGCACAATTAAGACACATCTTAACACCCACCCCGTTTGTACAACCTATATCCATAACAAACAATTACCCTCTTGCTGAATAACAAAATGCAACTTGTACGCATAAAAGCTTTGCCCTCCTATCCCGCATGGTTCTCTTGTTTTAGGATTTTATGCGCTATGTTCTCTGTGTTCCCCTGTGAGGCTAACAAAGCAAATCTGTTTGTTAAAACCCCGTTATTATACAGTAAATAAATGTGACATGAACACATTCGCAAAGTCCACAAATGCATGTTCAGGTTAGGAGATAAAGGAATCACCATGGCAACAGAGGCAGGATGGGCAGAGCGCAGACAGGCTCCCAAAAATCATCCATACTCTGCCACAACCCCCCCCCCACACACACACACAAACAACGCCTGCTTAACTACTTCAGCACGCTCCTGTAACCACACATTCCTGCCTGTGTACTGCTAATGACTGCGCTCTGCATACGGAGTAAAAAAGCTCTTCAGGGACAAGAACATTTAGGGATGTGTATGTGAGTCTTTGCATGATCATGCAGATAGATGCGCATGCTTGTTTGACTGTGAACATGCCATTATTCTCATAGTATCATTCACAGTTATGGGCATCACATTCTTGTCTTTCAGCTACAGATTCAAGGTCTTTCGTGTCACACACACACACACACACACACACACACACACACCCGACTACTAGAGTTAAATTAAATGCCCCATGGCAAATATAATTCTTGTTTGGTACATCATCAAATCTTCACAATCTTCACCCCATGGCACCTTCAGTTCAAGTGGTCATCTGTTATAAAACTTTATTGCACCAAATCCTTCTTGGTGTATCAAATATGCATCCCACCCCGTGATGCTTTCCGCACATCAAAGAAAATGGACCATTGCTGTGCGAATATGATGCAAGCACACTAACAAAGACCTGAGCACACACATACTAAAAAGCAACTGTTTATGGGCTTGTAGATGAAGTGGGGGGCAATAGCAAGAGTAGCACCTTATTGAATTTGGAAACAACTCTTCAGCCACATGTCCTCTTACATACACACACGTAAAAAAAGACAGCAAAAAGTGAATTTAAAGAAAGGTATTTTCTGATAATAAATAATATATAATAAATCTGATATAATGCACAGGTATTATTTCAGCATTCATATTTGAGAGCTTAATACTAACACATGTAAACTCACACATGCACAGTGAAGCCCTGAACATCTGGTGTCACCACGGGTGACACTCTCTGAGGCAGCGGAAGTGCAGTCACCATGACAGTGTTTCCGCAGCAACATGGCTTAAACAGCCCGTTTGCAGTACGCCCATACCATGTGTGGCCTCATGTCACCTCGGCAGACTGTGAGTGTGTGTCTTATTGCATAGGAGTTTGTGCAAAGCTCATCTTTGAGGCTAATGTGTCATCAATATATATATACACTGTATATATATGCTTTTTCATGTAACCATACATGATTGCTATGTATGGTTGTTCCAGCGTGAAGAACATCTTTCTCATTAAAGTGCCCAGCTGTACTGATCCTCCCATACAGGTACATTCAGGTTTTCAGTACATGAATGAACAAAACTTAAATATCAAATCCTCAGCATTTTGCATTAGCTCCCCTCTTGCTGTTGACTGACAGTGCCATTGTCAGCTTAGCCATGGTACACAGTGTATGCTGCTTCCCAGTTAAAAACTTGCTGAAAGACAGCAAAAGCAACAGAGACAAATAACCATTATGTGATGACTCTGTTGCAGTTAAATCGTGTAATCCCCGTAAAACTGTTAAATAAAGGTTATACACTTTTTTTCATTTAGTTTGACTGACCAAACAAGAAATAACATGTTAATTAATGAGATGCTGGTGCTGGTGGGCTTTGGACAGAGCCAGGCTTGCTGTTTTCCCCTGTTTCCAGTGTCTATGCCAAGCTAAGCTAACTGTTTCCTAGCTGTATGGGAGCTTTATACTGTATGTAACCAACAGATATAAGATGGGTATTGATCTCCTTACCTAACTTTTGGCAATAAAGCAAATAAGTGTGTTGCTAAGTCTTTGCTGAGCTATTTATCTACATAAACAGTGCTTAGTTTAATTTTGTATTTAACTGAATGAAAAAGTTTGAACAAGCAACAGACTGAATTTAGAAGTGAAGACAGTCAAAAGCAGCACATTATGAACATTGAAATAAACAATGACTACAAATCTTTGAACTGTACTGAACAAGATGATTTAAAGCAGCATTTGTTTTTTACTTTTTACTATTTATCTGTAAGTGCATCTGGTGTTGGAAGGCTGTGTCTCCCAGGAAAGGTCACTGTACTGGCCCTACATCTGCAACATGGGTTTCCTGGAACCACTGTAAATGGCTTTGAGGATACAGGAGGCTGAGACTTTTCCCTAGTAGTACAGTACATGCAAAAACACAATACAGTGGAACATACGTAGAGGCATGAAAAATGTTCAAAAAAGTATTCACAATAGCTTCAGGGTCCTTAGTGGGAGAGTGGGAGAAAATGAAAGGGGACAGGACAGAAGAGGCCTCAGGCCAACATGTTCATGTGAACGATGTGTCATAGTAAGCTGTTAAGATTTGACCACTCCTGTTCCACTTCCCCCCAAGCTCACTGTAGCCAGTGACCGTATAGCTGAATCAAATCAAACACAAACAGACGCTGCCAGGTATAAATAAATAAACATTATTGCATATACAGTGCATACATGCATACAAATTATGCTTATGAACAAACACAGATTCACATGTGGCCTTACTGCAATGTCCTTAACGCCTATAGCACTGACTGAACTATAGCGCAATGCCGTTGGTTATTTACTGTAGGATATGTGTTTGTCTAATCGTCTTTCCAGTACCGTAGCTTGGGAACAGAGGCATGAGTCATGTCATACAAACACACAGAGAACTGGCCTAGCCACGCCTGGGGCCACTGGCACAGCTACTGCAGCTTGGATGATGAGGGATGATGACCCCAGTACACACCATATCCTAGGCTCGTTACAGCAATCATAGTAGAACAGAGGTGCAGTGGGCAGGGATTGATATAAAATATATGAAAGATTGCTTCAATAGCACTATGTGTACAGCCGGTGATGTGGCTATTGGTTAATTTACCTGTGAGTGAAGTGTTCCTCTCAAAACTGAAACTAATTAAAACATATCTGAGAAGCACCATGGCACTGGCGATTTAAAAAAATAATAATAATATGGCCTTAAAGGAAAAGCTTGTTCTTCACAGTAAAGTTGTGTTACAATCTAAGTTGTGTGTGCAGGTGGGCTTTTTTACAATAACTTTGTGTAAAATCCTGAACTCTGCCACAGTGAGTAATGAGGACAAGTCAAATACGGAGTGCCATGGTTAGCTCCCCCAATCATGGCCATCGCAGGATCAGCACCTAGAGAGCAGTTGTGACACTTTGTAGTATCCTCTCTATAAAAGAAAACCCATATGCTCTGCGGTGCAGGAAAGGGGCCCTCTCAGGGTTTTTGCATTTCAGTGCTGTTGATGATGATATAAAGCAGAGAAAAGCAGTACTTTCTTTCATCTGAGAAACTGCAACCAGTAAACCAGCAAACTATTAAATAAACAATTATTCAACGGAAAAGATTTTTTTGTCAGTACATTTTCGTCACTTGACTTATCGCTACAGTGCTAATTCGTTAATATAGATCAAGTGCAATCTTCCTCTGATGACAGCATCAGAAGAGAACAATGGGAAAGGTACAGGGGCCAGTGTATCTGGACTGCAACCCTACAAACCCCACAGCTGGCAGGGAGACACAAGGAGAGAGAATAAGAGAATCACCTCATGCCTCTCTGATCTGCATCAAAGCAAACCATAGACACACAGTCATACAATCCAACAGCTATGCAAACTGAGAGCATCTGTAACAAGAATATATTCCCGGCCTTCTTCGTGTCCCACAGAATGGCTGTGTGAGTGATGGGGCCTGTACCAAAACCTAATTTCCCTCAAAGTAATTGTTCAGGGCTATAGTTTGGATGCAAACAACAACATGTCAAGGAAGGTTTTGTGGCTTAACAAAGCTGTTGCGGAACAGAATGTTAAGTTAGATGATGTATGATGATTTGTACAATCTTGGGGTGGGCTGAGGAGGTTAGAGGAAAGAATGTGGAGAATGTGTTAGAGGAAAGAAAGAGGAGGAGCACATATGTAAGTTATGCAGGTCAATATGGCTCATATTACAGCACACTGTATGTCACTTGTATGTACATTTGTATGTACGTGTCATTGTATTATTGCAAAATATAAACAGAGATTTAGATTATTAAATTATCTTCGACTAGCAACATGGTGGTGTACTTGCTGCAATGTTTACTGCTTCTGTAATTTGTGATGTCGAGGAAGGTGGGTATTGAGGCCATTTAAAATTCCACTTACAGGCTGTGTGACCTTTTGTTTGATGTGAATGTGGCATAAGGTTCTATTTCTAATTCTAATATAAACTCCAGTGTTTTGGGAAGGACTAATCTACCTTTTAGGAAAGTCCCTTCAGAGGTTATGGTTCATGTAGTCAAAAAGGATTTGCCACCAAACCAGAAAATAGTAAAACATTTAACATTTATACATAATTGTGTGTTTTCTAAATAATATTTCACTTTTGCATATAAAGCACCATGAGGGTACAGGTCCTTATAGTTGAAATAACCTGATCTTTCTTTAGGGATGCTTTCACATTTGTTGTGGGGACAGCCCAGCTGACGGTGAGTGTCCTGGTTTTACTTTTTTTTTCTCACTTTATTTCACCCATTGTTTTGCTCTGCCTGCCTCCCTGTGTTCTCCTCCTCTCTCCCTCGGCTCCTGAGCCCAGCCAACTACCTACACCTGCACCTCATCAGCCACCTCGTCAGCCTGCCACACCTGCCAGTAATCAACCTCATCCCAGCCTGTATTTCAACCCCGGTTCTCCACACCATCCTCGCTTGATCGTTGTTGCTCCTTACCCGGTGCCACCTCTGCGTCCAGGCTCTCATGTTCCTTGTTTTTTTCTCATTTTCCCTGCATTTTGTCGCTCCAGTCACTAACCCTGTCTTTCTGTCTGTTTTCCCTCCCAGGTTCACTCACCCTCTCGCCCCCTTCCACCGGCACTATACCCCAAGAAGTCCTTCGCGCTGTGTCCTCTCAGGGAGCCATGCTCGGCCGACACACGGCTCATCTCCAGTCCGTGTCGGGCGCGCTTGGCTTCCTGACTGAAGAGGTGCAGCGCCTCGGTGCGCGCCTCCCTGATCCCCTCCTCACGTAGCCCTGGTCCCCCTCTCACTCTCCGCCTCACTCCCTGGCCGCTGACTTAAGCCCGCGCCCCCCCGCCGGCGCTCCGTTCCCTCGCAAATCGCCAGTCTCCCACCCGGACAAATTCTCTGGTGTTTTAGGCACGTGCGACGGCTTCCTGGTACAGTGCGCCCTGGTGTTTAAGAGCCAGCCAGCAAGTTTCCAGTCCGACGAGGCCAAGGTTTGTTACATCGCTGGGCTGCTCCGCGACCGGGCTCTCTCCTGGTACGCAGCAGTCAGTGAGGGCCAGCCTCACGTCCTCTCCTCCTTCTCCTCCTTCGTGGAGGAGATGTGGAGAGTTTTCGATCGCCCTGTGCGGGGGAGGGAGGCGCCTAGGCGGCTTCTCTCCCTCCGCCAGAACGATCGCAGTGTGGCGGAGTATTCTGTCGATTTCTGCATTCTGGCAGCCAAGTCGGGCTGGAACAGCGAGGCCCTCCGGTGCGTCTTCCTGGATGGCCTCAGCGATCGTATTAAGGATCTACCTCCCGCTAGGGGCGTGCCGGCAGACCTTGATTCTCTGGTCGAGGTGGCCACCGATCTGGATAACCTTTTGCGGGAAAGGGCCAGGGACCGCCTCGCTCGCGGGTCTGCCACCTCCCGCTCTGGCCTCACACCACCCCGGGCCTCTGTTTTGCTGTCCCCCGCGCCACACCCTGCTACACCGCCGGGCCCCACGGCACAGCCGGCGCCGCCTTTGCCTTCCCCTGACGCTCCTCCAGAGTCCACACAGTTCGGTCGCGCTCGCCTCTCCCCGGAGGAACGCGAACGGCGCCGTCTGGCCGGTGAGTGCATATATTGCGGCAAGCACGGCCACCTCCTGCTTGCCTGCCCCGTGCGGCCAAAAGATTCGGCTCGTCAGTAGTTTTGGGGCTACTGACGAGCCGAAACCCTTCACCCCATCTCCACTCCCCGCTCGACGCCACAGTCACGTGGGGAGACGTAGTTCTCTCCCTCGGGGCCCTTATAGACAATGAAAATTTTCTAGATATCGGGGTTGCCCGCCAGCTTTCCGTTCCCCAGATCCCCCTTGACGCTCCCCTCCGTGCTACAGGTCTCACTGGCCAGCCCCTCACCACCGTCACCCATCGTACCCAGCCGCTTCAACTCATCACCTCTGGAAACCACCATGAGTCCCTCTCCTTTCACCTTATCTCCTCCCCGTCCGCACCCCTAGTCCTCGGTCTCCCCTGGCTTGTCGCTCACAACCCCAACGTCGACTGGTCGCGGGGGAAGATCAGGAATTGGAGCTCCAACTGTCACGCGTCCTGCCTTTTGTCTGCTCGAGCCCCCGGTAATCGTGCTCCGCCTGCCCCTCCGCCCATCCCCTCAGACCTCTCCGGGGTGCCCAAAGAGTACCATGACCTTGCACTGGTTTTTAGTAAAGACCAGGCCCTGTCCTTACCCCCCCACCGCTCCTACGACTGCTCCATAGACCTCCTCCCGGACGCACGTCTCCCCTCCAGTCACCTGTACAACCTGTTGCACCCGGAGAGGGAGTCTATGGAGCAGTATATTAAAGACTCCCTTGAAGCCGGCATCATTCGCCCCTCCTCGTCTCCGTTGGGCGGCGGTTTTTTCTTTGTCGCGAAAAAAGATAACAGTCTCCGCCCTTGCATCGATTACCGGGGGCTCAACGCCATCACCGTCAAAAACAAGTATCCGCTGCCCCTCATGGACTCTGCCTTCGACTCCCTCTCCCGGTCCACCATTTTCACTAAATTAGATCTAAGGAACGCCTACCATCTGGTGCGGATCCGGGAGGGGGACGAGTGGAGAACCGCCTTTAACACTCCCCTCGGCCATTACGAATACCTCATTATGCCCTTCGGACTCACCAACGCCCCCGCCGTTTTCCAAGCCCTGATCAACGACGTCCTACGTGATTTCCTCCACCGTTTCGTTTTCATCTACCTCGACGATATCCTGATCTTCTCCCGCGACGCGACCCAGCACACAGAACATGTTCGCCTCGTTCTGCAGCGGCTTCTGGAGAACAGGCTCTTCGTCAAGGCCGAGAAGTGTGAGTTTCACGTCCCCACCATCCAGTTCCTCGGGTTCATAATTGAAAAAGGGCGGCTCTGTGCCGACCCGTCCAAGATCCAGGCAGTCGCCGACTGGCCAACCCCCACCTCCGTTAAACAGCTGCAACGTTTCCTAGGGTTTGCTAACTTTTATCGCCGCTTCATCCGGAATTACAGCACCGTCGCCGCCCCCCTCACTCGCCTCACTTCCTCCTCAGTCCCCTTTACCTGGTCTCCAGAGGCCGCAGCAGCCTTCACCCGACTCAAAACCCTGTTCACCTCCGCCCCTGTCCTCATTAACCCCGACCCCTCCCTCCAGTTCGTTGTCGAGGTGGACGCCTCGGACGTGGGTGTCGGTGCTACCCTCTCCCAGTGCTCCCCGGTGGACAACAAGCTCCACCCCTGTGCCTTCTTCTCACGCCGCCTCACTGCCACTGAGAGGAACTACTGCGTGGGAGACCGGGAGCTCCTGGCCATCAAATTGGCGTTGGAGGAGTGGAGGCACTGGCTGGAGGGGGCGGAACACCCATTCCTGGTATGGACGGATCACAAGAACCTCGCCTACATTCAAACCGCCAAAAGACTAAACTCCCGCCAAGCTCGATGGGCCCTGTTCTTCACCCGGTTCAATTTCACCCTCTCCTACCGGCCCGGATCCCGCAACACCAAACCCGATGCTCTCTCCCGGCTCCACTCCACCGACACCGCCTTAAACCCCCCTGACACCATTCTACCGCGCTCCTGTCTCGTCGCCTCCGTGGTCTGGGAAGTGGAGTCCACCGTACGCCGAGCCCAGTCCACCAATCCCGGGCCTGGCACCGGCCCCCAAAACCGCCTCTACGTCCCGTCAGGTGTGCGCTCCCAGGTCCTCCAGTGGGCGCACGCCTCCAAGTTCAGCTGC
>NC_060159.1:15885799-15886334 GCF_021292245.1 Micropterus dolomieu
GTGTGTGCCCGCGCCAAACCCTCCCATCAACCGCCCGCCGGTCTGCTTCGCCCCCTCCCGGTCCCTGGTCGTCCCTGGTCCCATATCGCCCTGGACTTTGTCACTGGTCTCCCCAGCTCAAACGGAAACACCACCATTCTCACTGTCGTTGACCATTTTTCTAAGTCTGCCCACTTCATTCCCCTACCCAAACTCCCCTCCTCTCTGGAAACTGCCCGCCTGCTTGTCAACCACGTCTTCCGCCTCCATGGAATTCCTCTGGACATCGTCTCGGACCGGGGCCCCCAGTTCACATCCCAGGTCTGGAAATCCTTCTGCCGTGCCTTTGGTTCCACTGCCAGTCTCTCTTCGGGCTATCACCCCCAAACCAACGGACAGACCGAGCGGGCCAACCAGGACCTGGGGGCGGCACTCAGATGTGTGGCGTACCGCAGTAACCTTGGGTTACCAGCCCCCCCTGTTCCCGTCCCTGGAGGAGGAGGAGGTGGCCGTCCCCTCTGTGCAGGCCCACCTCAGGCGTTTCCGCCGGATCTGG